>NC_058080.1:729902325-730149177 GCF_014858855.1 Bufo gargarizans
AGAGGCCGGGCTTTTTTCCTATAGTGTGCAAGCACGGCCACCGCCGATGGTCTACATGGTGGTCGTGACCATGTAAACGAGCAGTGTATGATGTGATGGAAAAATGAATCTAGCTAGCAAAGGAGGCAATATGGACGATCACAATACATTAGAAAGTGGCTCGTATTGACTTTCTCTACATGATAAATGCCACTTGCTGAAGTGAGACAACCCCTTTAAAGGGGACCTATCACATTGGAAATACCTCCAAACTGCTGGCAGAATGTTACAGAGCAGGAGGAGCTGAGCCGATGGATATATAGTTTTGTAGGGAACGATTAAAAAAAGCACTCCCACAAAAATTTTTATTCTCTGACCTGTTAGAAAAGTACATGATGTAAACTGTTGATGGTAATCTTCTTACCGGTCACTGTCTTTGTGAGTTCTAACCTCCCTTCTGATCCTCAGCTGTGTCATGTGACCTACACTCTGGTCTCCAACTGACACAGGATAGAAAGTCAGTTACTTCTCTATTCATTTCTATGAGACAGACATTGAGGATCTCATACGGATACATAGAGAAACTGGCTTCCTGGCCACACATAAGATGCAATGTCACATGACACAGCTGAGGATCAGAAGAGAGGTTATACCTTTCTAACAGGTCAGAGAATAAAAAATCTTATGGGAGTGCTACTTTAAGGGCTGTTTCACACGAGCGAATCCATTGCAGGAATCACGCACCGTGTGTGAGTGTGATCCGCCACTCTGGACTTGCAGGAGCGCACGGCATTATCATGATTTATAATGCTGTGTGTTTCTGCATGGCTTTTTTTCCACAGAATCATAGTGACATAAAGCTGTCAGTATGATTCTGTAGAATTAAGGTCAAGCAGAGGCACACAGCATTATAAATCATGATAATGCCCTGCGCTCCTGCAAGTCCAGAGCGGAGGATCACACTCACACAGGGTAGTTTTAATCAAATAAAAAATCACTACTTACCTAGCTCCCACTCTGCCGAGGGATGGAGCACATCATTCTTGGGCTTGTGCCTCTGTCACTCAGCAGGCGGTATTCATCAGGGTGTTCGTGCTCAGGACATGCAGGGGTCCAGACAGCGGGCATCAGAGGTCCGGTCTGCCTGTTGAGTACCCCTGATATACACTATACTATTTACTCTATACACTATATACACGATACTTGCCAATTTGTGAGCAATAACATGGGGGACATTCTGAGAAGTGCTATATGAAGGGGCTTTGCGCCATGCAATATAATTTCATTTTTTCTACACGTCCCACCAAATGACATACTGATCCCAGACCTGACCACTTAAAAAATACAGACAAGACCCAAATACAAAACTCAGACCAGACCCCTAAATAAATACATACCGTAGACTGCCCCACCCTCCCCTAAATTAATATAGACCCCAGGCCAGACCCCCTAAATTAATACAGAAACCTGGAGCAGACAGCCAAAAATAAAATAAATACAGCATTGTGCCTCAGTGGTTAACATCTCTATGGAGTTTGTACGTTCTCCCTGTGTTCTGCGGGGGTTCTCCGCACTCCAAAGACATACTGATAGGGAACTTAGATTGTGAGCCCTATTGGGGACAGAGTGGTGATGATGTCTGTAAAGTGCTGCGGAATCCAGACCCCAGACCCCCTAAATAAATCCAGACCCCAGACTGGAACCCCTAAATAAATACAGATCAGACCCTATGTAACAATGCAGATCTCAGTTCAGACCACCTAAATAAATACAGATCGGACCCCTTAAATCAGTGGTCCCCAACTGGTGGCTTGGGGGACGCGCTTGCTGTGGGGCTCACCATGAAGGTCCTGAGTTATGACCACAGGTTTTTCTTCTCCAGATTGAAAATTTCTCTGTTTTTGAATTGCCTGTTGCTCCCAACCATCACTGAAAGTTAAAATTAAAAGTGAGGGCGAGCACTCTACACCTGGAATCAGTTAGTAATGTATAAAATAATTTATTAAATAACCATATAACAGTATGACATACAAATGGACCCTATAAACTAAAATCTAATGGATACATTAAAAACAATACAAATGCCACTTGAGAATAGGTTGAATAATAACAGTCTTTTCTGTTCAGTGCTGCTAATATAGTAAATAGGTTTTGCCGCTATACTCTAGTATCCCATGCGCATATTGCAATAGTCAGTGGAATTCGCTGGCTTTTAAGTGCTGCTCCGATAGCAGCCCCACAGTAGTGCAAGAGGATTCGATATGTCCACCACCACATATAATCAGGGCTTGATCTCCTTAGACGCCAATGATCTTAAAACATGCACCTTCCAAAGGTACACCTCACCATGTGAGGTTTGGACTGAAAGTGTTCCTACCTTCCTCTGATTTTCGAGGACGTCCCGTCGGACGTGTATGGTGGATAGGCTGCAGGCGGCCGTTCCGGCGTCTCCCTCGTGGTGTCTGTGATCTGTGATCAGCTGTTCCCAAGTCTCGCGGGATTTCGGACGTGGTGTAACCCTGGACTGTACAGCGGTGGTTCGAAGTTCTGTACTTAGCGTCTCAAGAGTCTTGCTTCTTCCGCTAGTTGAATTGTTTGCATGGCCATGCGTCTGTTGCGGAGATGCTTCTAATACAGGTGTACGGCCCAGACGCGTTTCGGGAACTCCTTCCCTTCGTCAGTGGTCCAGCTACACCTGTTTTACTCCGCCTTTTATACTTCCAACTAGCTCCAAAAACCTGGATCACCGGATTAGTTTTCAAATACATGGGATATACATGCGTTTTTTAGCGGTATTGGTGCGGTTTTCTTAAGGAACATACGTTTTGATGTAAAATAAATTCCTTATGACAATCTGTGTATTCTTCATAGGTCATATATGTAATTTATATTTATATTACAGAAGAAAGGATTAGTCTCCAAATGGATAATATCATTTTACTGCCAACCTGCACTGTAAATTTTCCTATTTGAATTGATTCAACCATAATAGATGGCATGAGTAACATCTAGGTGTCTATGCTCATATATAAAAATATACAATAAAACTATATGAGATATGCATTAACAGTGGAGCATGACTCCTGTATATAACATATGTTGTGGCTCACAACATATAAAAGGTTGGGGACCTCCGCCCTAAATAAATGCAAATAACCAGACTCCCTAAATGAATACAGACCCCAGACTGGACCCCCTAAATAAATATAGATCAGACCCCTTAAATAAATGCAGATACCATACTAGACTCCATAAATCAATCCAGACCCCAGATTGGACCCCTAAATAAATATAGATCAGACCCCCTAAATTAATCCAGACCCCAGATTGGACCCCATAAATAAATACAGATCAGGTCCCCTAAATAAATCCAGACCCCAGACCAGGACACTGGGCCATTTAGACTCACTTTTTCCTGGCACTTCCTGGATATTTTGGAAAAGTTAGCAAGTATACCACGTACGAGCTCATAGTGTGCCTCCATATACCTCGCTGGGTTCACTGAGGGGACACACAGGGATCCCAAACCTGTTCCAGCACTGTGGCCCCGTTCCTACAATTTCCGATCCCCACCAGAACAGACGTGATGACATTCTATTGATTATTCCCAACAGTCACCTAAGCAGTTATTTCTTCTGGTTGAGCAGAGGCCGGAATCGGTGAGCTGTAGTGCTGAAACGGCGAGACTTCCAAAAAAATATATTTTTTAAAACCCTCTCAAAGATGTTGGAGAACCCCTTTAATTACAACTGGTCTCCGACAGCCCGATTCATGGGCACTATCATGTATATGGAGATTTACCTGTACATGCAGTGAGTGCACTGGAGATGACTGGTGGTAATAATTCATTTTCAATGGACTTATTAATGGGTCTTATAGCGGTGGACCTCCAGTTGATACATTATATAATATTAGAGGCCTGTGTAATCTGGGCAATTAGGTGCCAGGTGCATTAGCCAACAGTCTCCTTATCCCATAAGACAGGATTAACTCTTACTCCTGGAATGCTTTTACATGGTGCCAATGTGGGATTAATTTATTTCTTCAGGTCCAAAGTCTGCAGTAAGGTGGCACTTTGTGTTCTTGATTAAATGATATGAACAATTGCCTGCAGAAAGCAAACTGTTCTCACAGAGGAGACACAAGTCCAAACGCATCGGGCACGTGATTAAGAACAACGTAACATGAGAGCAAACAATCAATGGGACCCCACAGGTGGCAGCTTCTCAGACCTTCCACAGTATGAAGAACCAATACAGAAGAGTAGATTTCTTGGGCATAACGACAACCATGCAAATTAATAGACTAAAATAGAGTAAAGGTACATTGAGATCCTGCTAAGAGTGTGTAGTGTGCAGTAAGGGTAGAGAGTAGTACAGTAGATGTAGTGAATGTAGAGAGCAGTACAGTAGATGTAGTACAGGAGAGAGCAGTACAGTAGATGTAGTGAATGTAGAGAGCAGTACAGTACATGTAACATAGTAACATAGTACATAAGGCCGAAAAAAGACATTTGTCCATCCAGTTCGGCCTGTCATCCTGCAAGTTTATCCAGAGGAAGGCAAAAAAAACCTGTGAGGTAGAAGCCAATTTTCCTCACTTTAGGGGAATAAAAAATTCCTTCCCGACTCCAATCAGGCATCAGAATAACTCCCTGGATCAGCGACCCCTCTCTAGTAGCTATAGCCTGTAATATTATTACGCTCCAGAAATACATCCAGGCCCCTCTTGAATTCCTTTATTGTACTCCCCATCACCACCTCCTCAGGCAGAGAGCTCCATAGTCTCACTGCTCTTACCGTAAAGTATCCTCTTCTATGTTTGTGTACAAACCTTCTTTCCTCCAGACGCAGAGGATGTCCCCTCGTCACAGTCACAGTCCTGGGGATAAATAGATGATGGGAGAGATCTCTGTACTGCCCCCTGATATATTCATACATAGTAATTAGATCTCCCCTTAGTCGTCTTTTTTATAAAGTGAATAACCCTAATTTTGATCATCTTTCAGGGTCCTGTAGTCCACCCATTCCAGTTATTACTTTAGTTGCCCTCCTGTGGACCCTCTCCAGCTCTGCTATGTCTGTCTTGTTCACAGGAGCACAGAACTTTACACAGTACTCCATGTGTGGTCTGACTAGTGATGTGTAAAGTGGCAGGACTATGTTCTCATCACGGGCATCTATATACCTTTTGATGCAACCCATTATGATGTTACCCAGTGTTTTACCATTTAGTATGTACGGGTGACTTGCATTATTCCTTCCCATGTGCATAACCTTACATTTGTCAGTGTTAAACCTCATCTGCCACTTCTCTGCCCAAGCCTCTAATCTATCCAGATCCATCTGTAGCAGTATACTGTCCTCTGTAGTATATATATAAATTGTATTGTCCTCTGTAGTATATACAGACGTGGACAAAATTGTTGGTACCCTTTGGTCAATGAAAGAAAAAGTCACAATGGTCACAGAAATAACTTTAATCTGACAAAAGTAATAATAAATTAAAATTCTATAAATGTTAACCAATGAAAGTCAGACATTGTTTTTCAACCATGCTTCAACAGAATTATGTAAAAAAATTAACTCATGAAACAGGCATGGACAAAAATGATGGTACCCCTAGAAAACACAGAACATAATGTGACCAAAGGGACATGTTAATTCAAGGTGTGTCCACTAATTAGCATCACAGGTGTCTACAACCTTGTAATCAGCCATTGGGCCTATATATATGGCTCCAGGTAATCACTGTGTTGTTTGGTGATATGGTGTGTACCACACTCGACATGGACCAGAGGAAGCAAAGGAAAGAGCTGTCTCAAGAGATCAGAAAGAAAATTATAGACAAGCATGTTAAAGGTAAAGGCTATAAGACCATCTCCAAGCAACTAGATGTTCCTGTGAGTACAGTTGCACATATTATTCATAAGTTTAAGATCCATGGGACTGTAGCCAACCTCCCTGGACGTGGCCGCAGGAGGAAAATTGATGACAAATCTAAGAGACGGATAATCCGAATGGTAACAAAAGAGCCTAGAAAGACTTCTAAAGAGATTCAAGGTGAACTTCATGCTCAAGGAACATCAGTGTCAGATCGCACCATCCGTCGTTGTTTGAGCCAAAGTGGACTACATGGGAGACGACCAAGGAGGACACCATTGTTGAAAACGAATCATAAAAAAGCAAGACTGGAATATGCCAAACTACATGTTGACAAGCCACAAAGCTTCTGGGAGAATGTCCTGTGGACAGATGAGACAAAAATCGAAGTTTTTGCCAAGGCACATCAGCTGTATGTTCACAGACGAAAAAATGAAGCATATCAAGAAAAGAACACTGTCCCTACTGTGAAACATGGAGGAGGCTCTGTTATGTTCTGGGGCTGCTTTGCTGCGTCTGGCACAGGGTGTCTTGAATCTGTGCAGGGTACAATGAAATCTCAAGACTATCAAGGAATTCTAGAGAGAAATGTACTAGCCAGTGTCAGAAAGCTTGGTCTCAGTCGCAGGTCATGGGTCTTGCAACAGGACAATGACCCAAAACACACCGCTAAAAACACCCAAGAATGGCTAAGAGGAAAAAATTGGACTATTCTAAAGTGGCCTTCTATGAGCCCTGACCTCAATCCTATTGAGCATCTTTGGAAGGAGCTGAAACATGCAGTCTGGAAAAGGCACCCTTCAAACCGGACACAACTGGAGCAGTTTGCTCATGAGGAGTGGGCCAAAATACCTGCTGAGAGGTGCAGATGTCTCATTGACAGTTACAGGAAGCGTTTGATTGCAGTGATTGCCTCAAAAGGTTGCGCAACAAAATATTAAGTTAGGGGTACCATCATTTTTGTCCATGCCTGTTTCATGAGTTTATTTTTTTACATAATTCTGTTGAAGCATGGTTGAAAAACAATGTCTGACTTTCATTGGTTAACATTTATAGAATTTTAATTTATTATTACTTTTGTCAGATTAAAGTTATTTCTGTGACCATTGTGACTTTTTCTTTCATTGACCAAAGGGTACCAACAATTTTGTCCACGTCTGTATATACAGTATACTGTCCTCTTCCATGTCAATTACTTTACACAGTTTAGTGTAATCTGCAAAAATTGATACTTTACTATGCAAGCCTTCTACAAGATCATTAATACATATATTGAAGAGAATAGGGCCCAATACTGACCCCTGAGGTACTCCACTAGTGACAGTGACCCAATCTGAGTGTGTACCGTTAATAACCACCCTTTGTTTTCTATCACATGTAGTGAATGTAGAGAGCAGTACAGTACATGTAGTACAGGAGAGAGCAGTACAGTACATGTAGTACAGGTAGAGATCAGTACAGTACATGTAGTACAGGAAGAGAGCAGTATAGTACATGTAATACAGGAAGAGAGCAGCACAGTACATGTAGTACAGGAGAGAGCAGTACAGTACATGTAGTACAGGTAGAGATCAGTACAGTACATGTAGTACAGGAAGAGAGCAGTATAGTACATGTAATACAGGAAGAGAGCAGTACAGTACATGTAGTACAGGTAGAGAGCAGTACAGTACATGTAGTACAGGAGAGAGCAGTACAGTACATGTAGTGAATGTAGATAGCAATTCGGTACCTGTAGTAAATGTAGATAGAAGTACGGTACATCTAGTGAATGTAGATAGCAGTATAGTACAGGTAGTAGAGGAGAGAGCAGTACAATACATGTAGTACAGATAGAGAGCAGTACAGTATATGTAGTACAGAAAGAGAGCAGTACAGTACATGTAGCACAGGTGAGAGCAGTACAGTACATGTAGTACAGGCAGAGATCTGTACAGTATATGTAGCACAGGTGAGAGCAGTACAGTACATGTAGTACAGGCAGAGAGCAGTACAGTACATGTAGCACAGGAAGAGAGCAGTACAGTACATGTAGTACAGGCAGAGATCAGTACAGTATATGTAGCACAGGTGAGAGCAGTACAGTATATGTAGTACAGGTGAGAGCAGTACAGTATATGTAGTACAGGTAGAGATCAGTACAGTATATGTAGCACAGGTGAGAGCAGTACAGTATATGTAGTACAGGTGAGAGCAGTACAGTATATGTAGTACAGGTAGAGATCAGTACAGTATATGTAGCACAGGTGAGAGCAGTACAGTATATGTAGTACAGGTGAGAGCAGTACAGTATATGTAGTACAGGTAGAGATCAGTACAGTATATGTAGCACAGGTGAGAGCAGTACAGTATATGTAGTACAGATGAGAGCAGTACAGTATATGTAGTACAGGCAGAGATCAGTACAGTATATGTAGCACAGGTGAGAGCAGTACAGTATATGTAGTACAGGTGAGAGCAGTACAGTATATGTAGTACAGGTAGAGATCAGTACAGTATATGTAGCACAGGTGAGAGCAGTACAGTATATGTAGTACAGGTGAGAGCAGTACAGTATATGTAGCACAGGTGAGAGCAGTACAGTATATGTAGTACAGGTGAGAGCAGTACAGTATATGTAGTACAGGCAGAGAGCAGTACAGTACATGTAGTACAGGTAGAGAGCAGTACAGTATATGTAGTACAGGTGAGAGCAGTACAGTATATGTAGTACAGGCAGAGATCAGTACAGTATATGTAGCACAGGTGAGAGCAGTACAGTATATGTAGTACAGGTGAGAGCAGTACAGTATATGTAGTACAGGTGAGAGCAGTACAGTACATGTAGTGAATGTAGATAGCAGTACGGTACATGTAGTGAATGTAGATAGCAGTACAGTACATGTAATGAATGTAGATAGCAGTACGGTACATGTAATGAATGTAGATAGCATTACGGAACATGTAGTGTATGTAGATAGCAGTACAGTACATGTAATGAATGTAGATAGCAGTACGGTACATGTAATGAATGTAGATAGCAGTACGGTACATGTAATGAATGTAGATAGCATTACGGAACATGTAGTGAATATAGATAGCAGTACAGTACATGTAGTAAATGTAGATAGTAAAGTACATTATAAAACTGAAGGAATTTATACAGCCACCATTGAACTCAATGACAGCTGTAAAATCACTTTTAGTGCTGTCTGCAGAAATATGCCATTGTTTTATGAGTTTATATTAAGAAACAGGAGGAATTCAGTGCTGGACTCCCTCTCACCCTCATAACAGTCTGCCTCCATGGTAGGTATGACACTGGCTCCATTATTGTTTGGGTCATAGGTACTTCGCTAATTTTGTCCAGCATATCGATACCAACACTACAGTTTCTGCCAATAAGGAGGCCATATGGGGCATATATGCAAAAAGCAACTATTGCATCACTCATGACTTTATCCTTCATTGGGGGACATTCATCAATACTAGCACAAATATAGAATGCACCATAAATTGCAACTTTTTTACTCCACAATAGTGGTGTAAAAGCTTCAATAAATGTCCACCATTATCTTTTTATGAAGCTACCAGGCGTTCTAGGCAGCTGCCTACCTATCATCACGCTCTTGTTTTTGTTGCTCTCTGGTGGCCAGAATTGCATAGTTTAAGCGGTTTTATTTCCTGAATAAAACATTATTTTCAAAACGGAATCCATTATTGGTAGAAAAAACGAGATCCCTGAGGATCCATTAAGATCAATGATACGATGGATCCACCATATCTGTCACTTTATCTGTGCAACCAAATCCCTGAAACAGTGTGAAAAGAGCCCTGGAAGGGTTGATATCTGTTTTATGGAAGAGTCCTCAACAATAAGCTAATCACAGAAGTCACGAACCCTGTCGATCAACTGTGGCAGAGCCTGTAAGGAATGTTAACTTTCCCTGCAGCTCCACCCCAGGGCAAATGAAGCACAGACGTGTCAGGTCCTCCAGAGAGTTACTTTTATGAGAGTTTTAGTCCATCTGGATCAGGGATGGATTACGGTTGGTAAAGGTCCCTGGGTAAAAAATTGGTGGGGGGCCCCTATCTAACATTTGGGACCCGGAGCCCACCAGACCCTCTATTTTAGTAACATGAAGTTTTTTTTTTAATACTTTAGGCTTGTTTCACATTGTATTAGACATCTCCAGCAGGCTGTTCTAGCAGGGAACAGCCTGCCGGAGACGTATGGATCCTGCATTTTCAGACGCCACCTGAGATCTGCCTGAGATCCGGATGCAACCAGGCGAACATGCCGATCCAACGCAAATGTGAAACAAACCTTAAATGAATTCATAAACTGAAATAACATTAACCCTTATGTAAATGTGTAGAAATCTGGGTCTCACTCACCTTGCCTAAATTCACATCCCCACCCATCCTTTGGTTGAAGTTGATCAACCTGTGTCTTTTTTCCACCTTACTATGCAACTATAAACGATAAGAGAGGCAGCCATGCATACATGTGGCTCTCTCCACTGAACGTTATGGAATCACGGCCTTTAGGGAAAGTTGGGTGGTTGAGGCCCCTATAATCTGGCCCTGATTTTGATATTTCCCAATTACACAATTTTTCTCTAAAAAAATCCCTTACCTAAATACAGAAGAGTTGTCAACACTACAGATTTATCAAAATACTTTAAAAGAACACTTGGATTGTTGTGCAATACACCTGAGCACAAATACTTTACTAGAAACATTCCTCTGGCTCCTAATAAAAAACTATATATCTACCATAAAATATAGATCTACTTAAAAAAGCAATATATCTACTATAAAATATATACTTACTAAAAATACTATATATCTACTAAAGTAGTAGAATAGAAGTAAAATATCTACAATAAAATATATATCTACTAAAAAGCAGTAAACTGTATGTCACGCACCATAAGACACACCTAGGATTTTGAGGAGGAAAATAAGAAAAAAAATAAATTTTCTTCAAACCTCAGATCAGACCCCCAATCTTCATCAGACCCCCAAATCAGACCCCCAATCTTCATCAGAACCCCAATCTTTATCAGACCTCAGATCAGATCTACAATCTTCATCAGACCTCAGATCAGACCCCAAATCTTCATCAGACCTCAGATCAGACCTCCAAATTAGAACCCCAATCTTCATCAGACCTCCAAATCATACCCCCACTTCTCGTCAGACCTCAGATCAGACCCCCAAATCAGACCCCCATTGCTCATCAGACCTCAGATTAGACCCTCATTGCTCATCAGGCCTCAGATCAGACCTTAATTAGACCTCAGACTAAGCCCCCATCAGACCTCAGATCAGGCCCCCGATTAAACCTCAGATTAGAGCCCGTTGCTTATCAGACCTCAGATCAGACCTCCATTAGACCACAGACTAGACTCTCATCAGACCTCAGATCAGGCCCCCGATTAAACCTCAGATTAGACCCCCGTTGCTTATCAGACCTCAGATCAGACCTCCATTAGACCACAGACTAGACTCTCATCAGACCTCAGATGAGACATAAATAAATAAATGACCCTACCTCTCCTGCTCAGCACAGCCCTGCCACTCGCAGATCCAGCTGGCTCTTCCTGTACCCACCACTCCCTGGTCTTCAGCTGGTGCCTTGCAGTGTTAGGTGATAGTGCATGCTGTGTGACATCAGGTCACAGCACTAGCAGAAGAAGACTAGGAATTAATGAGTACACCCAGCACAATATATCTACTAAAAGTATACACTTACCAAAAATATGTCTACTAAAAGAACAATATATCTCCTTAAAAACTCTACTAAAACTGGTGCATCCACCACAGCTTCCTTGTTGGCTTACATTTAGAACTTTTTCTATACCTAAAACTGGCGTAAAAAATGCTAAATGAGACGGGTCTGGCGCACCACCCCTTCCCCGTGCACACCAAGCCCACTTTTTTAGACCTGGCGTGAGTGAGGAAAAGTCAAAGATTGCGGCGCAAAGGACTTTTGCACCAGAAATACTCCTAATTTATGCATATTTCTGTTTAATAAATTACCCTCTATATATCTGCGAAAAAAATATCTACAAAAAAATATTTACAGTATCTAATAAAAAAACAATGTACAGTATATATATATATATATTTATAAATAAACTGCATGTGACCAGTGCAGCCAATCACAACTGTTGCCTTATTTTCTTCCCCTGACCTTGAATTTCTTAATTATTTGAAAGGAAGCCATATTTCGATTAAATATTTAAGGATAATTATTATTACTTTGTTTTCATTGTGCACGTTATCTTGTCATCGAGGATTGGGGTGGGGTTACAGATTTGAAGCAAATATTCTTGATCACACGGTGTGTGCCCGGCCTATTTATACTACTCACTAAATCATCCGTGCAATTTTGTTGTTCCGTTGGCTGCTACAATATCTGCCAAATAACAAATCTGCCACATTTTATCAACATCTATTATTCCTAGAACTGCTCATGCTCAGGTTCACCTCCTTCCATATCATGCAACCCCTTTTTTTCAAGCAAAATTTTTTAAAATGTTTTTGTTTAAAAAAAAACAACTTTTTTTTTTTGTAAGGCTACTTTCACACTTGCAGAAGAGGATTCCGACAGGCAGTTCCGTAGGCAATCCGGACGCAAACGGATCCATTTGTGAGACGGATCAGGATGCAAATCTGTCTGACAAATGCATTGCAATACCGGATCAGTCTTTCCGGTTGTCATCCGGAAAAACGAATCCGGTATTTATTTATTTCTCATTTTTAAAGGTCTGCGCATGCGCAGATCGGGAAACCGGATATGGTTTTCCGGAACACTTAGTACCGGCATTAATACATTTTAATGGAAATTAATGCTGGATCCGGCATTCCGGCAAGTGTTCAGGATTTTTGGCCGGAGAGAAAACTGCAGCATGCTGTAGTATTTTCTCCGGCCAAAAAAACATAAGAGGGGCTGAACTGATGCATCCTGGTACATACTAAACGGACTGCTCTCCATTAAGAATGCATTAGGATAAAATTGATCTTTTTTTTTTCCGGTATTGAGCCCCGAGGATGGAACTCAATACCGTAAAAGAAAAATGCCAGTGTGAAAGTACCCTAAGACATTGAGACACTGATGACTACATAAGAGGGCTCTAGAGGGGGCCAATGTTCTGAAGTATCTATGTGCATCTCCCCGCTGAAGTGTTTGTACTTTTGGCGGCCACTTAGTGATGTTATGTCGGTTAGTATTATATTTGGCAAGTAGGTTGTTTGGATCCTGCTGGTAGAAACTCCTCATGTCCACTGCACAAACACTGATGACAGGAAGCCCCAGGCACCAAAGCAGGTTCTAACGTATTTATTTTGTAAGAAAACGCTTCTGAAGCTGTTAGATGAGAAATGAAAATATAGATAGAGGTTTGGGGAAGCGCAAAGGTTCACTTATTACAGCCTGTTTATCTGATATTTTGATATGAAACATGGAGAGATAGATATAAGATAGATAGATAGATATGGAAAGTAGCAACACTTAGAATAAAAGTAGTAGAGGCTGCAGGTGGATGGCGACAAACTCACTCTGACAACTGAGAAACACTGGAACGGGTTTACTAAAGATGATTTTGTAGTACAACAAACTATTGTATTTGTGAAACAGGTAAATTTATATTCAATAGGGACGCTGTCTCTTTAAAGTGTAACGGTCATGTTTTCATAAAAAAATCTATTTGATCATATGTTACTGCTGCTGCAGCATTGTGCATATAGCAATCTTTAGTTTCTTCACATACCACTGTTTTTCTTGAGCTTTCCTCCTAGTTACCGCTGTTTTGAACCCTACAATATGAGGATCTTCTCGATGGCTCTTCTGCCAGTTCTCTGAAGCCAAAACTGCCTTCCCTCACTTCACATACACACTTGCTACAGCCAGCAGCTTCCTGCCAGCCAATCAGATTGGATTACCGAGACACACCTCCGCACTCTGAAGCCTGATTCAGGCATGCAGTGTGGAGGACCGCCCCTCTGTCTTCTGTTTATACTAAAGGGAAGACAGACAAGCCCTAGCTACGTTTTTTTAAGAGACCAGTAAAAAGGGACAGGGGACATTAATGAAAGCTGTTATTATAAGGTAATTACAGATCTTTTGCCAATCATTGACAGACTAATTCCGTTATACATGCCTAGCTCTAATAAACTAGCAAAAAAAAAAAAAATGACAGTTAGACTTTAAGACACTCAGTTGATAGCAAGGGAAAGGGATGTCACTACAGTCTCTGTTGAATTGATTTAAAATTATACAGTCTCTCAGGGGTCGCACTTACTGTTCCTGCTAGCGGGCGAGGGAACCTCCTGGCGCTTGATCTCTATCTCTCCAAGGCGGGACCTTTGAAATTGCTTAGGAACTATACGTCATTTGTAGATATTATGGATGTTCCTGGATATATGGTTAGTTACTGAGTGATATTGAGGTACATTTTTGGTTGGTGGTCATTTGGGCAGATATTATGTGAGGGCACACACATGGTGAACCCAGCTCTGGACGGCTCAGGCAGAACACCAGTAGTGAGGAATGTTTGATCCACGGACAAGCACAAGCAGCTCCCACACTTTTGTTGTCCATCATCCAGACACAGATGGTACCTTCATTACACATCACTGTCTCTGCTCGGACCATTTGCAGGTGCTTAGCAGAAGGAAATTTGGTTTTCAGAAGCTCATTACACTGAGCCCGCCACTGACAACCAGCCAACGTCGTCTTCATTTGCAGTGGTGCCATGAATGAGAAACCTGGACTGTAACGGACTGGAACCATACAGTCATGTGAAAAAATTAGGACACCCTTTGAAAGCATGTGGTTTTTTGTAACATTTTTAATAAAAGGTTATTTCATCTCCGTTTCAACAATACAGAGAGATTAAAGTAATCCAACTAAACAAAGAAAACTGAAGAAAAGTCTTTTCAAGATCTTCTGTAAATGTCATTCTACAAAAATGCCTATTCTAACTGAGGAAAAAGATAGGACACCCTCACATGTATTCCCTCTTAAATTGGCTCAGATCTCACACAGGTATATCACACCAGGTGCACATAATTAGTAGATCGTTACTCTGCATGTTGAATGAGGCTTGCCCTATTTAAACCTCAGACATTTAGTTTGGTGTGCTCCTGACTGTTGAAGTGAGAGTGAGCACCATGGTGAGAGCAAAAGAGCTGTCAGAGGACTTCAGAAAAAAGATTGTAGCAGCCTATGAGTCTGGGAAAGGATTTAAAAAGATCTCAAAAGATTTTGAAATCAGCCATTCCACTGTCCGGAAGATAGTCTACAAGTGGAGGGCTTTCAAAACAACTGCCAACATGCCCAGGACTGGTCGCCCCAGCAAGTTCACCCCAAGAGCAGACCGCAAGATGCTAAAAGAGGTCTCCAAAAACCCTAAAGTGTCATCTCGAGAACTACAGCAGGCTCTGGCTACTGTTGATGTAGAAGTACATGCCTCTACAATCAGAAAGAGACTGTACAAGTTTAACTTGCATGGGAGGTGTGCAAGGAGGAAACCTTTGCTTTCCAAGAGAAACATCGAGGCCAGACTGACATTTGCCAAAGATAAAGTTGACAAAGACCAGGACTTCTGGAATAATGTTCTTTGGACAGATGAGTCCAAAATTGAATTATTTGGACACAACAGCAGAGGACATGTTTGGCGTAAACCAAACACAGCATTCCAAGAAAAGAACCTCATACCAACTGTGAAGCATGGAGGTGGAAGTGTCATGGTTTGGGGCTGCTTTGCTGCAGCAGGACCTGGTCAGCTCACCATCATAGAATCCACGATGAATTCTACTGTGTATCAGAAGGTGCTTGAAGAACATGTGAGACCATCAGTTAGAAAATTAAAGCTGAAGCGGAACTGGACCATGCAACATGACAATGACCCAAAACATACTAGTAAATCAACCAAAGATTGGCTGAAAAAGAAGAAATGGAGAGTCCTGGAATGGCCAAGTCAAAGTCCAGATTTGAATCCCATTGAGATGCTGTGGGGTGACTTGAAAAGGGCTGTACGTGCAAGAAACCCCTCAAACATCTCACAGCTGAAAAAGTTCTGCATTGAGGAGTGGGGTAAAATTTCCTCAGACCGATGTCGAAGACTGGTAGATGGCTACAAGAACCGTCTCACTGCAGTTATTTCAGCCAAAGGAGGTAACACTCGCTATTAGGGGCAAGGGTGTCCTATCTTTTTCCTCAGTTAGAATAGGCATTTTTGTAGAATGACATTTACAGAAGATCTTGAAAAGACTTTTCTTCAGTTTTCTTTGTTTAGTCGGATTACTTTAATCTCTCTGTATTGTTGAAACGGAGATGAAATAACCTTTTATTAAAAATGTTACAAAAAACCACATGCTTTCAAAGGGTGTCCTAATTTTTTCACATGACTGTATAATCTTTAGCAACAAATCCAGATTCTGTTTGATATCCCAGGATGGTCGGGTTTAAATCATGAGCGATCCAATCCAGCCTTTGCTGTGGAGGACATACAACCCCAACTGCTGGTGTGATGATCTGGGGAGCCATCATATATGACAGTTGGTCACCCCTAGTAGTGATACGAGGGACACTAACAGCTCAGCGATGTGTGCAGGACATCCTGCTGCCATATTTGTTCCTCTCATGGTAGGGCTTCCACCTGCCATTTTTTACCAGGATAATGCTTGCCTGCACACAGCAAGGTATTCCCTGGAATGTCTCCATCAGATTACTGCACTTCCTTGACCTTGGCTGTCTGGTCACCAGATTTATAGCCAAACCAGCATTTATGGGACCAGTTGGGATGCCAGCTTCAGGGACCTGCGAGACTGCAGGATCTACAGGCTAGAGACTGTATCTCATCTTGTATCCAGGTTAGAGGCCGTATTTAATCTTGTATCCAGGCTAGAGGCCTATTTCATCTTGTATCCAGGCTAGAGGCCGTATCTCATCTTGTATCCTGGCGGAGGCTGTATCTCATCTTGTATCCAGGCTAGAGGCCGTATCTCATCTTGTATCCAGGTGGAGGCTGTATCTAATCTAGTGTCCAGGCTAGAGGCCGTATCTATTCTTGTATCCAGGCTAGAGGCTGTATCTCTTTTTGTATCCAGGCTAGAGGCCGTAACTAATCTTGTATTCAGGCTAGAGACTGTATCTCATCTTGTATCCAGGCTAGAGGCCATATCTCATCTTATATCCAGGCTACAAACTGCATCTCATCTTGTACCCAGGCTAGAGGTCATATCTTATCCTGTATCCAGGCTAGAAGCTGTATCTCATCTTGAATCAAGGCTAGAGGCCGTAACTAATCTTGTATCCAGGCTAGAGGCCGTATCTCATCTTGTATCCAGGCTAGAGGCCGTATCTCATCTTATATCCAGGCTAGAGACTGTATCTCATCTTGTATCCAGGCTAGAGGCTGTATCTCATCTTGTATCCAGGCTAGAGGCTGTATCTAATCTTGTATCCAGGCTAGAGGATGTATCCACTCTTGTATCCAGGCTAGAGTCCGTATCTCATCTTATATCCAGGCTAGAGACTGTATCTCATCTTGTATCCAGACTAGAGGCTGTATCTCATCTTGTATCCAGGTTAGAGGCTGTATCTCATCTTGTATCCAGGCTAGAGTCCGTATCTCATCTTATATCCGGGTTAGAGGCCGTATCTCATCTTGTATCCAGGCTAGAGGCCGTATCTCATCTTGTATCCAGGCTAGAGGATGTATCTCATCTTGTATCCGGGTTAGAGGCTGTATCTCATCTTGTATCCAGGCTAGAGGCTGTATCTCATCTTATATCCGGGTTAGAGGCTGTATCTCATCTTGTATCCAGGCTAGAGGCCGTATCTAATCTTGTATCCAGGCTAGAGGCTGTATCTCATCTTGTATCCAGGCCAGAGGCTGTATCTCATCTTGTATACAGGTTAGAGGCTGTATCTCATCTTGTATCCAGGCTAGAGGGAGCCAACAGGGTCTTAGAGCCCCCTCTCATTTGTACAGTTTTCCACAATAAGTTTTCCTCTAATATTGTAATCACTTATATCACCATTACAGTCACAAGCAAGTTTCATTCCAAACAACTTCTTCTCGGTGCAGGATTTTTTTTGTCAATGAGTTTACTTCTTTAGAGTGTATTCTGCAGACATATCATAAGTTATTTGCTAAAGTCAGAATCAATTTCATCACATCAGATTGTCCTCCTGCTGCAGAAGCCATGATAACAGCATCCATTTCAGGAGGATGAATTTCACATTCCATTTAGCGGGAGGCCGCTGATATAGTGGCCGCATAGGACCTTGTAATCTGTAATCACCAATCTTTATTTAAGACGCCTGGGAGGGAGAAGATAGAGAAGACAGGTCTTATATATTTAGCTCTGTGATCACCTCCACCGGAGAATATAAATCACTGCAAGGCTGTGCACTTCCCAAATGAAAACCAACAAAAAATGTACCTCCATATCACTCAGTAACTAACCATATATCCAGAAACTTCCATAATACCTACAAATGAATATATAGTTCCTAAGTTATGTCAAAAATGAAAAACAAATAATGATATATATCACAAAATAATCTTTATTAGCACATAGAATAAATAATATATAAATTGGCCATCACAATCCATATAAAAACATTTTCACTACTTAGTATTATAATCACAAATGATCTTTCACGTCTTGCACTTTGCACTTTCACTTCTGTTATTATTCCGTTTTTACAGACAATGAATATAATACATATTCTTGACACTTTTTAGTTCTAATTTTTGTTCCAATATATATTTAGGGTTGATTTTCCCTATTCAAACATGGCCTCTGTAGTGCGCATAGCTTGGGCGCATGCGCGGTCCTGTGTGGTGCTGCAAGCATTCCAGAGTTACATGAACAGTGCTATTGACATGTGCCCTTCGCGTCTTCCGGATGCCGTGCCTTCTGCAGTGCCAGCAGCATGTTGCCGGATGTCTATGCACCATATACAGTGCCTTGAATAAGTATTAAATTTTCCAAATTTTTTTACGTTACACCCACAAACATAAATGGATTTTATTGGGATTTTATGTGATAGATTAACACAAAGTAGCAAGTATGTGTGAGGTGAATAGAAAATGATACATGGTTTTCAAAAATTTTAATACATGAAATCTGAAAAGTGTGGTGTGCATTTGTATTCATCTCCCTGTACTTTGATACCCCTAAAAAAAAATCCATTGTGAGTGATAGCCTTCAGAAATCACCTAATTAGTAAATTAAGTCTACCTGTGTGTAATGTATTCCCAGTATAACTACAGCTGTTCTGTGAAGGCCTGAAAACCAAGGAACACGGCAGACAGGTCAGGGATAAAGTTGTGGAGAAGTCATAAAACAATATTCCAAGCTCTGAACATCTAATGGAGCACTGTTCCATCCATCATCTGAAAATGGCCGGAGTATGGCACAACTGCAAACCTACCAAGCCATGGCCGTCCACCTAAACTGACAGCCTAGGGAAGGAGAGCACTAATTAGAGAAGCAGCCAAGAGGCCCATGGTCTCTCTGGAAGAGCTGCAGAGATCCGAAGCTCAGGTGGGAGAATCTGTTCACAGGACAACTATTAGTCGTGTACACAACAAATCTGACGTTTATGGAAGAGTGTCAAGAAGAAAGCCATTTTTGAAAGCAGCCATAAGAAGTCCCATTTGCAGTTTGCCACAAGCCGTGTATGGAGCACAGCAAATGAGAAAGAAGGTGCTCTGGTCAGATGAGACCAAAGTTGAAATTTGTGTACTAAATCAAAACACTATAGGAGCAAATATCAAACTGGTGTAAAGTAGACCTGGCTTAGTTTCTCATAGCAACCAAACAGATTCTACCTTTCATTTTTCAAAGGAAATGAAAGGTGGAATCTGATTGGCTGCTATGGTCAACTAAGCCAGTTCTACTTTACACCAGTTTGATAAACCTCCCCCTATGTGTGGCAGAAAATGAACATTGCACATCACCCTGAACACACCATCCCCATTGTGAAACATGGTGGTGGCAGCATCACACTGCGGGGAGGCTTTTCTTCAGCAGGGACAGGGAAGCTGGACAGAGTTGATGGGAAGATGGATGGCACTAAATACAGGGCAGGAAAACCTGGTAGAGGCTGCAAAAGACTTGAGACTGGGGTGGAGGTTCACCTTCCAGCAGGATAACCACCCTCAACATTCAGCCAGAACGACAATAGGGGGTTTATATCAAAGCATCTTCATGTGTTTGAATGTCCCAGTCACAGTCCAGACCTAAATCCCATTGAGAATCTGTGACAAGACTTGGAAATTGCTGTTCACAGACGTTCTCCATCCAATTGGACTGAGCTTGAAGAATGGGCAAAAATGTCAGCCTCTAATTGTGCAAAGCTGGTAGAGACTGACCCCCCAGCTATAATGGCAGTGAAAGGTGGTCCTACAAAGTACTGACTCAGGGGGGCTGAATACAAAGGCACACCGCACTATCCAGATTTTTATAAAAAAAATTGAAAACTCTGTATCATTTTGTTTTCACCTCACACATACTTGCTACTTTGTGTTAATCTATCACATAAAATGCCAAAAAAAAAACATTTATGTTTGTGGGTGTAACGTAAAAAAAATGTGGAAAATTTCAAGGGATATGAATACTTATTCAAGGCACTGTATATGGTGCATAGACATCCGGCAACATGCTGCTGGCACTGCAGAAGGCACGGCATCCGGAAGACGCGAAGGGCACATGTCAATAGCACTGTTCACGTAACTCTGGAATGCTTGCAGCACCACACAGGACCGCGCATGCGCCCAAGCTATGTGCACTACGGAAGCCATGTTTGAATGGGGAAAATCAACCCGAAATATATATTGGAACAAAAATTAGAACTAAAAAGTGCCAAGAATATGCCAATAAAATCCATTTATGTTTGTGGGTGTAACGTGGTAAAAGTTTATGGGGTATGAACACTTTTTCAAGGCACTGTAACAGTTGTGCCAGTTATCTCTATCTGAATTTATGCATATTATTGACTGCACTAATTACTTAGTAATGATCTTTATTACTTCAAGCTGTGTCCCGCTCTTATGGTTCTAGTCATCGGTCTGTATCATCTTTGCCTGCCCCTATTATTATATACATATACTTATTCAGTGTATTTCTCTATTACCCCTTGAGGAATCTGACCATGAAGTGTGAGTTACCAATTTATCAGTTGTTGCTGCCATGTCATTTATCCCTGTATATTTGGGACACTTTGGGACACCTTTTTTTCTATGTCCTCGTGTTCCCCTTACTAACCCTCTTTTGGGTCAGTGTGCGGAAGCCCTTATGCACTTTAATTCTTCATTGCATATTCATTTTTTATGCATTTTGAAACCTTTTCATTTCTGCTTACTACTGGTTCTCCTTACCATATAAACCATTATATGTATGCGAGCTGCTAGTTATATTCCCTGGGAGTTTTGGATTTGATCTGAACGTCATGCACTTGTATAACGGTTCTTTGATATAATATGCAGTACAATGACCAACTATTCATGTTGGTTTTAATGTTTTTTTATATGGATTGCGAAGGCCATTTTGTATATTATTTATTATGTCTTAATAAAAATTATTTTATATATTGTTTTTTACTTTTGACATAGGAACTATATGTGATTTGTAGATATTTTGCACTGGATGAAAACAGAATCACTTCTAGAGCAGTGTCCCCCCCCCCCCCTTCCTCCAAATGGAAATGTTAAGATTAAATGCTAATAATAGTGTACTTTTTAGATCCACCATTCTGCGCTGATTCTTAATATATCTTTAGAACTGAAATAAAGCTCCAAATCCTTTAAATAGACATAGATTAATGATAATTCTTTCTACCTGCTACCACCACTGGAGGGAGCGATCTACTGTGTTATTACTCAGTTCAATGTATGTAGTGAGCTCCCTCTAGTGGTGGCTGCAGGCAGGCAGAATTTTAAGCAAGGGATTTGGGGCTCTGTATAAGAAAAAGATACCTTGACCCTTATAAATTAAGAAATTCATCAGCACAGGGTTTTAACCTATCGAGCTCAAAAGAAAACTTCTAGTCTTCTTTTCTAACTTCTGGTTTAGTTGATTGTAATTTGTAATTATTATATCATTGCTATCGTCAAGAATCAGCCGCCCGTGGACTGATAAGATTAGGGATTGTGCTCAAGGCCAGACTGGGACAGAAATTCAGCCCTGGCATTTGAAAGCATACAGGCCCACCCCCGGAAAAAAGGCTTCACGGAAGCGCATGCCAGGGTTTGCAAAGGGCATTCATGGGAATGTTTCTTAGCTCTTTGTGCATTTCTGGTTATCTTTCTAGTACACTTTGATTGCTAGTTATATTCACAATTATTCTACCTAATATCTGTGGTCCTTTTACACAGGGCAGTGATTGGGAAAAAGTGTTTTTGATAGATAAATAGATTTAGATTTAACAATGAGAGAGATATTAGGCTACTTTCACACTTGCGGTAGCCTTTTTCCGGCAGGGGAACAGCCTGCCGAATCCGTGCTACCGCAAGTCCACCGTGCTGGCCGAAGTCCGCTCCGGGCCCATTCACTATAATGGGAGGTCTGGCCGCAGCACGGCAAACATGCCGTATATCATCACTCTGCCCGCTCTTTCTCTACACTTCTTGCTGCTGTCTCACGGTCAGTCACAAGGGCGATATCCCGCTTTATGACTGTCTGATGCTTTGCATGGCGGTAAAAAGTGCAGGGAGTGCTCTGTGTACTGCTCCAGATAAAAGTTAGCTAGTGGGGCAAAAATATTAGAGTGGCCCACTGAGGAGCTGCCAATGTAGAAACAGAGCTGCAGTAGCATGTAGAGCTGCCACCTGAGCCAATGATGAAACAGGATCTGGATTTCAGACCCCTAATGATTTATCACATTGATCTTTTCATGCACCTTTTTAGGCTGATCAGAGTCCCTGGTGTCAGGGTATTACTCTGTGCCTTATCAGTCATATTATTTTCTCTCTTTTCCACTGGGCTTCACTTAAATGCATAACTATCATAATATTCCCTTTTAAAACGCGGTGGAGCTTAATTTTATTACATATTCTTACTGAGCTCTAAATTCTCTTCTCACATAGACTTTAATGATAAAACTTTGGCTGCCTGAAACCACCACTAGGGGGAGCCCATTGCATGCAGATTTATGCAGCTCTTATTGCAATGAGTCCAATATAAGTTTTATACAGTGAGCTGATTGTGGCTGATTTTGGGTCACACCTAGGGCGTTCCCATGCTGTGTATCATGTTCTTGTGTTGATTAATAGAGGTTCAGAATATATGAGAATGCCATAGTCAGTGATAAAGGGAAGTCCAGCCGCACTGCGTAGTAGTTAGCTAGCAAGTGGAGGTGAATGATCCTTGCAAATTTGTGCACTGTCTTAATGACTCAGGTAGAGGACAGAGCAGTGACACCCGCACAAGAGGGGAGTGTTCAGCAGTGACAATAGTGCTTCTGAGCCCTCACACCTCATCTTTCAGAGGACTAATAATAAGCCAGGTCAGGAGGAACAAACCAGCCAGCTTGCTGAATAGAGAAAAGCCTGTGCAGAGAAGAGCGGACAGGACTATAAAAGGTAGAGACAGTCATTGTCTGGGAGTGAGCCCCCGTTAGAGGACTGTGATTGTATATTTGTAGACAGAATCCACGGACTGTGGTCAGGCCGGTGTAAAGAGTGAGTGCCACATGGAGAGAAGCCACAACGTAAACCAAGCAGCAAAAAAATGTCCTTGACTACCACCAGAAGGATACTCCAGGGCAGAGTTGTCAATGCCAAAAGAGCAAGTAAGCCTGTTGTCAAAAGTAGAGAGTGACTGCCATGCATTGTGACACCATATTGTGTGTAACCACTAAGCCAGTTGCCTCTTGTGAAATTACTATAACCATCAAGCTTGTTGCCCTAGTAATAAAAACACTGCTCTAGATTATACTGTGTCTGCCTAATTCTTTCTGTCAACCTTGAATGGAGAGTCAAAAACACCTTGACCCTTTTAGAAGTGGGCACCATGTTTGGCTAGGTCACGGACAGCCAATTGCCTCCAGTATTCCTCTATAGATTATTATGCTATGTGACCAGCTCAGCTCTACTATATAAATATCGTTCTTATCTTCATCTTCTTAATTACAGATGGATACTTCTAAGCTAACATCTGCAGAGAGATCATTTCCAGATGTGACACCAGGAATCAGATGCTCTTCTAAGAAAATAAGCATATCTAGAATGCAAATGATGTGTGCACAGGAGGCTGCGATGGTGGCAGTAAATCCCAGCCGTGTCCACGGACTCCCAGGTCCTGCTTTGCTTGTTCTACCTACTTATGTTTCTCTTATGTGGACTGCTAAAGGGTGTCTCAGGAGGGTTGTGTCCTCACTTGAAACACTTGTTAAACCCTCTTTTAACTTTTCCATAAGTGGAGGTCTCTTAGGTCCCGGGCCGCTCACACTCCTGACATAATGTATATACTGGAGATCACATTTCTTTCTTAAGTGCCTCTATACATTGGTCATGACACCACTGCGAGGCCGGGTCAATTAAATATTTTAAAGAGGAGAGATATTGGGCATTCATTGCTAGATTACAACATCTGTGATAGGGGTCATAGAATTATATAGTCAAGGCGCCCACTGTAAACTATAGTATGAATATAAGAAGACCCCCTGGGATGAGTAGAGTAAGCACAATCCTGCTTTATTACTCAAAGTCAGCACATATCTTCTCAGATGGTTGTGTAATGTTCCATCGGACTCTGTGTAGAGAACGGTCTCCATATACAGACTGCTATAGGGACAGTCCATACTAAGGATGCTGAGGAGACGCCATGCCACTGTGCATAATGCCATACAGAATTGTAAAAACCCTTGAGCTGACTCCTGTCTGTAGGATTTCTCCTGTGCTACACCCATGCTGTGGAACTCACTGCCCCAAACCATTAGACTTGTTCCTACATCCCCAGTTGATGCTTAACCATAGCCAATGGCCTTTACCTAACGTCACCTAGTCAAAGATATCTCAACTCCATCCTGTTCTAAACTAGGGCCTCTCTCCTGTAGAGTGTAAGCTCTTATGGGCAGATACCTCTCTACTGTAGAGTGTAAGCTCTTATGGGCAGGGACCTCTCTCCTGTAGAGTGTAAGCTCTTATAGGCAGGGACCTCTCTCCTGTAGAGTGTAAGCTCTTATGGGCAGGGACCTCTCTCCTGTAGAGTGTAAGCTCTTATGGGCAGGGCCTCTCTCCTGTAGAGTGTAAGCTCTTATGGGCAGGGTCCTCTCTCCTGTAGAGTGTAAGCTCTTATGGGCAGGGATCTCTCTCCTGTAGAGTGTAAGCTCTTATGGGCAGGGGCCTCTCTCTAGTGATGTCCCGAACTATTTGCCGGCAAATAGTTCCCGGCGAACATAGCTTGTTCGCGTTCGCCGCGGCGGGCGAACTTATGCGATGTTCAGTACGCCCCCTATACATCATCATTGAGCAAACTTTTACCCTGTACCTCACAGTCAGCAGACACATTACAGCCAATCAGCAGCAGCCCCTCCCTCCCAGACCCTCCCACCTCCTGGACAGCATCCATTTTAGATTCATTCGGAAGCTGCATTCTCAGTGAGAGGAGGGACAGTGCTGCTGCTGCTGATCTAATAGGGAAAGCGTTAGCTAGGGCAGTGATCTGTGTCCACAGACTCATCTGCTGTAAGGACAGCGTCCAGACAGCACCCCAAAAAGCCCTTTTCAGGGCTGGTACATCAGTCTGCTTTTTTTTTTAAATATGAATATATATACAGGGAGTGCAGAATTATTAGGCAAGTTGTATTTTTGAGGATTAATTTTATTATTGAACAACAACCATGTTCTCAATGAACCCAAAAAACTCATTAATATCAAAGCTGAATATTTTTGGAAGTAGTTTTTAGTTTGTTTTTAGTTTTAGCTATTTTAGGGGGATATCTGTGTGTGCAGGTGACTATTACTGTGCATAATTATTAGGCAACTTAACAAAAAACTAATATATACCCATTTCAATTATTTATTTTTACCAGTGAAACCAATATAACATCTCAACATTCACAAATATACATTTCTGACATTCAAAAACAAAACAAAAACAAATCAGTGACCAATATAGCCACCTTTCTTTGCAAGGACACTCAAAAGCCTGCCATCCATGGATTCTGTCAGTGTTTTGATCTGTTCACCATCAACATTGTGTGCAGCAGCAACCACAGCCTCCCAGACACTGTTCAGAGAGGTGTACTGTTTTCCCTCCTTGTAAATCTCACATTTGATGATGGACCACAGGTTCTCAATGGGGTTCAGATCAGGTGAACAAGGAGGCCATGTCATTAGATTTTCTTCTTTTATACCCTTTCTTGCCAGCCACGCTGTGGAGTACTTGGACGCGTGTGATGGAGCATTGTCCTGCATGAAAATCATGTTTTTCTTGAAGGATGCAGACTTCTTCCTGTACCACTGCTTGAAGAAGGTGTCTTCCAGAAACTGGCAGTAGGACTGGGAGTGGAACTTGACTCCATCCTCAACCCGAAAAGGCCCTACAAGCTCATCTTTGATGATACCAGCCCAAACCAGTACTCCACCTCCACCTTGCTGGCGTCTGAGTCGGACTGGAGCTCTCTGCCCTTTACCAATCCAGCCACGGGCCCATCCATCTGGCCCATCAAGACTCACTCTCATTTCATCAGTCCATAAAACCTTAGAAAAATCAGTCTTGAGATATTTCTTGGCCCAGTCTTGACGTTTCAGCTTGTGTGTCTTGTTCAGTGGTGGTCGTCTTTCAGCCTTTCTTACCTTGGCCATGTCTCTGAGTATTGCACACCTTGTGCTTTTGGGCACTCCAGTGATGTTGCAGCTCTGAAATATGGCCAAACTGGTGGCAAGTGGCATCTTGGCAGCTGCACGCTTGACTTTTCTCAGTTCATGGGCAGTTATTTTGCGCCTTGGTTTTTCCACACGCTTCTTGCGACCCTGTTGACTATTTTGAATGAAACGCTTGATTGTTCGATGATCACGCTTCAGAAGCTTTGCAATTTTAAGAGTGCTGCATCCCTATGCAAGATATCTCACTATTTTTGACTTTTCTGAGCCTGTCAAGTCCTTCTTTTGACCCATTTTGCCAAAGGAAAGGAAGTTGCCTAATAATTATGCACACCTGATATAGGGTGTTGATGTCATTAGACCACACCCCTTCTCATTACAGAGATGCACATCACCTAATATGCTTAATTGGTAGTAGGCTTTCGAGCCTATACAGCTTGGAGTAAGACAACATGCATAAAGAGGATGATGTGGTCAAAATACTCATTTGCCTAATAATTCTGCACTCCCTGTATACTGTATATGTATATATATATTGCAGTTGCCTGGCTGCCCGTGTGTGAGAGGCTGCAGGCTCAGTCACAGACAGTACTGTGTGAACACCATTCATACAGGGTGTCACAGACAATATCTTGCAGATAAAAAAAAGTCAATTTATTATTTCTCTGTGATATAATTAAACTGATAGGAATAGTACTAGTTAAGACACGACTCATATAGGGTGTCACAGCACATTGCTCCGTGCACGCGCAGTTCCCCAACTTGGGAGTAAGAGGACCGACCAAGCTGCTTTTTCCATCTCCCGGTTCCTAAAGTCAATTCAGTTTGGTGTATCAGAGTTTGGTCTGTCACTGTGAAGGCAGTCGAAGGTACCCGGCCTAAATTTTTTTTCACAAAAGGCAATCCCTGATATGGGACGTAACCGGGATTAAACTGATGAGAAGAGAACTACAGGAAATAGCACTCATATCGGGTGTGACAGTAAATTGCACGGCGCAGACGCAGTGACTGTGGATTCAAACAAAGGGGAGGGAGCCAGCGTTTTATTAACCATCTCCCAGTTCGAAAAATCAATTCAATTCACCTTTCGGGGACCCTTGGTGTTGTACGTGGCTGGGTGGAGGAAGAAACCTTCAATGACATCAACGGGACATGGCTAGCTTGGTATCCAACCTTGTGCAAATGGGAAGTTTGCGGTGAATTAAAAGGGGAGTTTGGTCTGTCAATGTCTGTGAAGCGGGCGTAACCCTTACACTACCTGATCGATACAACATCATACCTTATACACACACTGGATGTTTTAAACCATGTTGTTCAAAAAAATTTAGGATTGTTAGGTGATTTATGCCCTTTATGGATTAAAATCCAACTCTGCGTCAACTATGTAATTTTCCATGGGAGTTTTGCCATGGATCCCCCTCCGGCATGCCACAGTTCAGGTGTTAGTCCCCTTGAAACAACTTTTCCATCACTACTGTGGCTAGAATGAGTCCCTGTGGGTTTTAAAATTTGCCTGCCTATTGAAGTCAATGGTGGTTCGCCCGTTCGCGAACATTTGCAAAAATTTGCGTTCGCCGTTCGCGTATGGAAAATGTTATGTTCGCGACATCTCTACCTCTCTCCTGTACAGTGTAAGCTCTTATAGGCAGGGACCTCTCTCCTGAATTTCTGTGTAACCCCAGCAGGATGTACAGCGCCATGGAATTAATGTTGCTTTAAAATAAATAAAAATAATAATAATAATAAAAATAATAATAATTATATTTTCCTGTTAATGGGTGCTGCCTCCAACAATGTGCCGCCATAGGCGCTGGACCTCCAGTGACTAGTGATAAATACAGGTTTGAATGTTAGCTCCTATGGGCAGGGACTTCTCTCCTGTAGAGTGTAAGCTCTTATGTACAGGGACCTCTCTCTCCTGTACAATGTAAGGTCTTATGGGCAGGGACCTCTCTCCTGTAGAGTGTAAGCTCTTATGGGCAGGGACCTCTCTCCTGTAGAGTGTAAGCTCTTATGGGCAGGGACCTCTCTCCTGTAGAGTGTGAGCTCTTAAGAGCAGGGACCTCTCTCCTGTACAGTGTAAGCTCTTATGGGCAGGGACCTCTCTCCTGTAGAGTGTAAGCTCTTATGGGCAGGGACCTCTCTCCTGTACAGTGTAAGCTCTTATGGGCAAGGACCTCTCTCCTGTACAGTAAACATTTATGGGCAGGGACCTCTCTCCTGTAGAGTGTAAGATCTTATGTACAGGGACCTCTCTCCTGTAGAGTGTAAGCTCTTATGGGCAGGGACCTCTCTCCTGTGAATGACATAGGATAAACAGGTTGAAAAAAAATAATTTGCCCAATGAGTACCTTTTTTTTCATCTTTATCAAACCTGGTCATCTGGTGCCACTCATCTTGGGCAACCATTGTGTTGGGATCATGTTATTGGGATGGCCGCTTGTTTGTGATCATGATTTCATAGCATGGTCTTTGGTATAAAAGAATCTTAGATGACTGGTTGTCTGCATTTGGATCGCGCTTTTCTTTCGGTATTATAAACAGTACTGGTAAAGCAAGGGCGTTCCTTTGTTCTCTGTATGTCAGCCTCAGCATTAGCATTGTTGGCGGTCGAAGGGTTTATACTAACAAAGACCCTCAGAGCTAAAGTGCAAAAAAAATCCCTTTAAGAAAACTTTTTTCTGTATTTGGCCTTTTAGAAATGAACACTTACAGACTAACCTCGGATTTTAGTCTTTATGTATGCTGCTTTTTACTACTGCTTTCAAAACCTGTATTGATCTTGATGTATATCATATATTTTCCTTAGGTAAAGCTTATGCTACGATTACCAAGGACAAATGACACGGGGAACTAGTATGATGTACGCTTTATGGCTTCCAGAGCGTTGAACTGACTCCAATCCACATTGTACGGACGAGCTGAAAACGAGGCCTACATTTTAATCCTTGTAAACTTTTATGGAGGTCACCATGAGACCACGGCCACACAAAAGGGCTGGAATCACTTCCATAAATTTTGCTTTGACTTATTGGGATGATGAAATTGGTATATTTTTATGACTCGTGACCTTCCCTGAGTGTAGGTCTTACATGCTGAGTAACAGCCTCAGCCATTTCACAGATGGTTAGAACAAAGGACTCTTGTTCAGGAAGTCACTGTTGATCTTCCACTTACAACAAGTTCCCAAGTGTCCGACAGCCTTTTTATTAGCCATCCATTGTGTAACGAGGAAGAGTAAGACCTATGTTAATCAACTGCTTCATGTTCCTAAGAAATTGTTCTACCAAGCTCTTGATCCAAAATGGAGAACCTTAAAAGAACCTTCTACCAATCAATGGAAAAAGATGATCATGAAGGTTAGTTGCCAATCTACTGTAAACAATCAGGAGGAATTTTTTTTCAGAACCATCATCTAACAGATCTTTTGATAACTGGGTTATGGATATTTTAGGTCATAAATGGGCGTCTTTTGGCTGTGGAGCTCCCAACAATTCTGGAAATTTTGTTGGCGAAGCTCACAGATACTGAACTGTAGTATTACAATAGTGGCCATTTGGCTGAATAGTCATTCATGTAATGCAGTAGATGGTTAGAGTCTGTTGGAGTGGGGGAACCCATTTTGGCATCCATATGCACTCTTAGGACATGGGATGTCTTCATGAGAAAACACCTTATTTTTGCACTCCCTACTCTCAAAGTGGGGAACCAACCTGCTTCAATATCCTTGCTGGTGCCAGAAGAGAATTGCACCAAAGCTTGCTGCCACTGTATGTATTTCAAGTTCTACGTAGCACTTAGTAAAAGGACTTTGTTACATTTAATTGCTGGCCTCATTCCTCAGTGCTACAACTTTCACCGCAACTGACCCCAGGGAGCGATGGCCTGGAGTAGGACATTGTGATACAACTCTACTACATAAGGGCCACTGCCTCTCCCATCCTCTACACTGGCTCTCGCAGGGGCTAAGCTACAGCTAGAGAGTCTAGTCTAAAGCAGCTTAAGGAAAGATGTGTGTGACAGACCTCTTGCACAACTAGGCCCAGGTTTAGAGAACACTACTGGCGCAAGAGGTTGCAATGACGTCACCGTGACCTCCTGTGCAAGGTCTCAAAAGAAGACGTCATTGTGCAAAACCCCACACAGGAGTGAGGATATCATGTGTACCGCCTGCACCAGGACATGGCAACACAGGCCACAGATTAGAAGAGCTCTGTGGCCTGCAACACAGGCAGCGGCGGGAGAATAGGTTTGGGATAAGTGTTTTTTTTTATTTTTAAACTAAGCAGTGGAGTACTGGAGGCACAAAGGAGCATTATATAGTGGCACTAAGGGGGGAGCATTATATACTGGTACTAAGTAGGGGGAGCATTAAATACTGTCACTGGGGGGAGCATTATATACTGGCACTAAGGGGGTTAGTATTATACACTCACCTAAAGAATTATTAGGAACACCATACTAATACGGTGTTGGACCCCCTTTTGCCTTCAGAACTGCTCAGGTAGCCCGTGGCATTTAAACGATGGCCAATTGGCACTAAGGGGCCTAAAGTGTGCCCAGAAAACATCCCCCACACCATTACACCACCACCACCAGCCTGCACAGTGGTAACAAGGCATGATGGATACATGTTCTCATTCTGTTTACGCCAAATTCAGACTCTACCATTTGAATGTCTCAACAGAAATCGAGACTCATCAGACTAGGCAACATTTTTCCAGTCTTCAACAGTCCAATTTTGGTGAGCTCGTGCAAATTGTAGCCTGTTTTTCCTATTTGTAGTGGAGATGAGTGGTACCCGGTGGGGTCTTCTGCTGTTGTAGCCCATCCACCTCAAGGTTGTGCGTGTTGTGGCTTCACAAATGCTTTGCTGCATATCTCGGTTGTAACGAGTGGTTATTTCAGTCAACGTTGCTCTTCTATCAGCTTGAATCAGTCGGCCCATTCTCCTCTGACCTCTAGCATCAACAAGGCATTTTTCGCCCACAGGACTGCCGCATACTGGATGTTTTTCCCTTTTCACACCATTCTTTGTAATCCCTAGAAATGGTTGTGCGTGAAAATCCCAGTAACTGAGCAGATTGTGAAATACTCAGACCGGCCCGTCTGGCACCAACAACCATGCCACGCTCAAAATTGCTTAAATCCCCTTTCTTTCCCATTCTGACATTCAGTTTGGAGTTCAGGAGATTGTCTTGACCAGGACCACAACCCTACATGCATTGAAGCAACTGCCATGTGATTGGTTGACTAGATAATCGCATTCATGAGAAATAGAACAGGTGTTCCTAATAATTCTTTAGGTGAGTGTATACTGACACTAAAGGGGAGGGACGTTATATACTGGCACTAAGGGTGGCATTAAGTACTACCACTAAATCAAGGAAATAAATAATGGAACTAAGGGGGTATTATATACTGGCACTAAGGGGGGGCATTGTATACTGGCACTGGGGGCAGCATTATATACTGGCACTAAGGGGGGGAACATTGTATACTGGCACTGGGGGGGCAGCATTATATAATGGCACTAAGGGGGGGGGTGTATACCGGCACTAGAGGGGCAGCAGCTTTTTTTACTGGCACTGAGGGGGGAGCATTGGATACTGGCAGTAAGAGGAGCAGCATTATATACTGGCACTAAGGGGGGAACATTGTATACTGGCACTGGGGGGAACATTATATATTGTCACTAAGGGAGGGGGGCATTGTATACCGGCACTAGAGGGGCAGCAGCATTTTATACTGGCACTGGGGGGGGGGAGCATTGGATATTGGCAGTAAGAGGGGCAGCATTATATACTGCCACTAAAGAGGGGAGCATTGTATACTAACACTAGGGAGGAACATTATATACTGGCACTAAGAGAGGAAGCATTGTATACTGGCACTAAGGGGGGCCGCATTATATACTGACACTGGAGGCAGCCTTATATACTGACACCAGAGGGGTGACATTACACACTGGCACTAAGGGTGGCATTAAATACTGGCACCTAGGGGAGCATTATATACTGGCATTAAGGGGGGAGCATTGTAGGGGTGGGCGATATGGCCTAAAATCTATATTGCGATATAATTTTAAGCATGTGCGATATGCGATATATATCGCGATATATTGTTTTCTATATTTGGGGGGGTTTAAACTTTTTTTTTTTTTACTTTTTATTTAATAAATATTAGCCTCCTTAAGGGTTAGAACCCTTGTCATATTCACCCTAATAGAGCTCTATTAGGGTGAATAGGACTTTACACTCTCCCTGCTGCCCTGTGCTTTGTGCAGACAACAGCAGGGAGCTGACCATGGCAGCCAGCCTCTCATGTTCCCCCCAGGCTCTGATCAGCCCCCCAGCCTCTGATCCGCCCCCCAGCCTCTGATCCACCCCCCAGCCTCTCATGTGCCCCCCAGGCTCTGATCAGCCCCCCAGCCTCTCATGTGCCCCCCAGCCTCTGATCCGCCCCCCCAGCCTCTCATGTGCCCCCCAGGCTCTGATCAGCCCCCCAGGTTCTGATCAGCCCCCCAGCCTCTCATGTGCCCCCCAGCCTCTGATCAGCCCCCCAGCCTCTCATGTGCCCCTCAGGCTCTGATCAGCCCCCCAGCCTCTCCCTCTTATCAGCCCCCTCTGGTAACTCAAAGCCACCCCCCCTCCCTCCCCAGTATTAATCATTGGTGGCAGTGGCCACAGGGTCCCCCCCCCCATCATTGGTGGCAGTGGGCAGTTCCGATCGGGGTCCCAGCAGTGTAATGCTGGGGCTCCGATCGGTTACGATGGCAGCCAGGATGCTACTGAAGTCCTGGCTGCCATGGTATGTTAGTGAGCAGCATTATACTCACGTGCGCCGTGGCCGCCGGGCGCTCCTTCTTCTCATAGGTCTGTGCGGCGCATTGCTAATGCTATAAGCGGCGCACGTGAGTATAATGCTGCTCACTAACATACCATAGCAGCCAGGGCTTCAGTAGCGTGACTCCTGGCTGCCATGGTAACCGATCTTCATTACCGCTCCGTGGTCATATCGCGGTTCAGCGATATAGGCGATATGCACAAAATCCATATCGTGGCACAAATTTATATCGCATATCGCCTATATCGCCTATATCACCTATATCGCCCACCCCTGTGACATGATGGGAGGGGGACAATGTCTGTAGTCTGTGACATGGGAATGGGGCCGGGGCCAGGGCCAGCTGGGGGATGGGGGGTATGATGTGCCATGGGGGGGGGACTGAAATGTGACACAATAGGGGGTTATGATGTGATCATGATGTGACATGGATGGAGGGGGAGAAATGTGACATGGAGGGGAGAAATGTGACATGGATGGAGGGGGATAAATGTGACATGGATGCAGGGGGAGAAATGTGACATGGAGGGCTGATGTGACATAGGGGGTGATTTGACATGGAGGAGGAGAAATGTGACATGGGGGGCTGATGGCTGACATGTGGCTCATGATGGCTTACATGGGGCATGATGGCTTACATGGAGGGCTGATGGATGGGGGCTGATGGCTGACATGGGGGGCTAATGACTGACATGGGGGGCTGATGGCTGACATGTGGCTCATGATGGCTTACATGGGGCATGATGGCTGACATGGGGGGCTGATGGATGGGGGCTGATGTCTGACATGGGTGTCTGATCTAAGACATTGGGGGTCTGATCTGAGGTCTGATTTACATTGGGGGTCTGTTTGCTGAGGTGTAATGGAAAATATTTTTTTCTTATTATCCTCCTCTAAAACCTAGCTGCATCTTAGAGGGCGAAAAAAACGGTCATCAAACCAGCGATTGTCTAAAGCAGAAAGAAGATACCAGGACCACACAGAGGAGAAGCTAGCTGCTGCAGACGGGACCAGGGCCAGGTGAGCTGCGAGGTGGGGTACTGTAAGAGCATTATTACTATTGGGCACAATATGGAGAGCATTGCTACTAAAGGGGACACTCCTGGGGAGTATTATCACTATGAGGGGCACTATTAATAATGAGGGCAATCTGGGAGCACTATTAATATGGGGTACTATCTGTATGGCACTGTATTGGGAGTGGCAGCAGGATGACAGTGGTCTGTAAACATTTAGAGGATGATTTGCAGAATCTGTAACAGTCCTCCATGTGCTATATAGTAATACTGGTGTCTTCTTACTCTTATGTGGCAGAGGGGGCTGCACACCTCTGAAGGGGCGCAATTTGCCTTCTCCGCCTAGGGCATCGAGCAACCTTGTCCTGCTTCCACCATATATAGAGTCCTGATCAAAAGTCTAAGACCACTTGAAAAATGGCAAAAAATCATATTTTACATTGTTGGATCTTAACAAGGTTCCAAGTAGAGCTTCAACATGCAACAAGAAGAAATGGGAGTGAGACAAAAAAAAATTTGAGCATTCAATTCATTGAAAATAACGATTAAACTGAAACAGGCTGTTTTTAAGCTGATCCAAAGTTTAGGACCACATGCCTTTAAAAGGCCAAATCTGTGCAAAGATATGGATTCATTGTCATTTTCTGTCAGGTAGTCACACGTTGTGATGGCAAAGGCAAAAAAACTCTCCCTTTTTGAACGTGGTCGGGTTGTTGAACTGCATAAGCAGGGGCTCCCACAGCGCGCCATCGCTGCTGAGGTGGGACGCAGTAAGACAGTCATTTGGAATTTCTTAAATGATCCTGAGGGTTATGGAACAAAAAAGTCAAGTGAAAAACCCAAAAAAATGTCATCAGCACTGAGCCGGAGGATCCAATTGGCTTTCAGTCAAGACACTGGACAATCCTTGACCCAAATTAAGGCCCTTACTGGTGCTGACTGCAGCCCCATAACCATCAGACGGCATCTGAGACTGAAGGGCTTCAAAAACAAAAAAACTTCTTCAAAGACCTCGTCTCCTCGTTTGGACTTTGCAAGAGAGCACCAAACATGGGACATTCAAAGGTGGAAGAAAGTTTTATTCTCTGATGAGAAAAAAATGTAACCTTGATGGTCCTGATGGTTTCCAACGTTACTGGCATGACAAGCAGATCCCACCTGAGAAGTTTTCTACGCGCCACAGTGGAGGGGGCGCCATAATGGTCAGGGGTGCTTTTTCCTTCAGTGGAACAATGGAGCTTCAGGAATGCAGGGGCGTCAAACGGCATCTGGCTATGTCCAGATGTCGCAGAGAGCATTCCTCATGACTGAGGGCCCTCGTCTGTGTGGTAACGACTGGGTTTTTCAACAGGACAACGCTACAGTACACGATGCCCACAGGACAAGGGACTTCTTCCAGGAGAATAACATCACTCTTTTGGCCCATCCTGCGTGTTCCCCTGATCTAAATCCAATTGAGAACCTTTGGGGATGGATGGCAAGGGAAGTTTGCAAAAATGAACAACAGTTCCAGACAGTAGATGGCCTTCGTGCGGCCGTCTTCACCACTTGGAGAAATGTTCCCACTCACCTCATGGAAACGCTTGCATCAAGCATGCCGAAACAAATTTTTGAAGTGATAAACAATATCGGCGGAGCTACTCATTACTGAGTTCATGTTTGGAAGTTGGATTTCTGTTTTGGGGGGTTTAGTTTTTTTTGGAGGTGTGGTCCTAAATTTTTGATCAGCTGAAAAACAACCTGTTTCAGTTTATTCGTTGTTTTTATTAAATTGAATGCTCAAAAAATGTTTTGTCTCACTCCAATTTCTTCTTGTTGCATGTTGAAGCTCTACTTGGAACCTTGTTAAGATCCAGCCATGCTAAATAGGATTTTTCTGCCATTTTTCAAGTGGTCTTAAACTTTTGATCAGGACTGTATCTGCTTTATACAATGCGGTTTTAAATAATTTATTTAGGAAATTTTCAGTTAATAGATGGATCTCTGTTATAACCTTCAAAAAATGGTGGTCGAGAAGTAGTTGGTATCCCAAAATGGCACCAAAGAAAGCTACAACTTGTCCCTTAAAATACAAACTATGGATGGAAAAGTAAAGATGTTCTAGGTCTTATTGTGAAAAAAAAAATGAAAACCTATATAAATTTGGTACAGCAGCAATCATGCTGACCCTGCAAAATAATCTTGTTATGTCCCTAAAACCAGATGGTGAATGCCATAAACACAAAAGCCAAAAAGCAATTCATAAAAAAATTATACATTTATTTGCATTTACATGTAGCTCAAAATGGTCTGGGACATTTATGCATATTCAGGCTTTGACTGGCCCACAGGGATACAGGTGAATCCCCTGGTGGGCCCCTAGACTCCCACCCCCTGCACAAGTGGCAAATAACACAGTAGACTTACTGCACTACATATAGACAGGTAGTGTACAGCACCTCAACCAGCCTCATATATATATATATATATAAAAATAAAATAAATGGGTAGATTATTTAAGAAACTGCCCAGTTTATTATTATAGACATGTTCCTGTGGCTGAGATGACTTCTAGGTACAGAGGCAAGACAGCCAGTGTCCTCCAATCCCAGAGACTTGCCTTCTCAGAGTTAGGCCTCATGCACACGACCGTATGTATTTTGCGGTCCGCAAAAACGGATCCTCAAAAAATATGGATGATGTCTGTGTGCATTCCGTATTTTGCGGAAGGGAACAGCTGGCCCCTAATAGAACAGCAATAACCTTGCCCGTAATGCGGACAATAAAAGGACATGTTCTATTTTTTTGCGGAATGGAAATATGAAAACAAAATGCACACGGAGTACCTTCTGTTTTTTTTTTTTGAGGACCCATTGAAATTAATGGTTCTGTATACGGTCTGCAAAAAAACCGGAACAGACACGGAAAAAAAATACGTTCGTGTGGATGATCCCTTGCTGCAGGGACACCATAATCAACCATCTTGTAGCATCTGGCTGATGTGTGAGCAGGTAATATTTGGACGTATGCCTACGGTAGGCCCTCAAAATAAATTATACTGGTGGGCCCCAGACAGTCCCACTGGGCATGTTGATAGGATAGAGTATACAACAATATGTCCGGGACCTGCTTCTATCTTAAGAACAGGGCCTGGAAGTGAAGGACTGGATCCATTCAATGGGATTTCTGAAAAATTGCCAATTGCTGGCTGTAACGTAACGTGAATTCAAATGATTTGAGAATAAATAAGCTTACGCAGGCTAAGTGAAGAAATATGTTTACTAAGTGATTAAATATAAGATAACACAGAGAAATCACATACAGAATAGTAAAAACTAAATAATGATTACTGGCCATGCAATATGGGGTGGCACTCCAGTCGCCTCAGCTTTTTTTGGAAGTTCCGTAGCTTTGAATGGAGATAATGTCACACATACCCGGTGTACTGTCTGTTCATTTCAAAGCCTCATTCTTGAGATAGGAGAAGGTCCCTGAGGTGGGACCTACACCTACATGACATTTATGGCGTATCCTATCAATATGCCATCAATGGCCTAGATGGGACAACCTCTTTTAAAATCCCTATGAATATTTTTTTTTTCCTGAATTTTTTTTAATCAAAATTTTGACATATAAGGCAATATTAGAGAGCTTACTTATGATGGAAGGAGCACATGCGCATGGTGAGGGGAAAGTGCCTTCTGCTGTCAGTACATTACACAACGTGGGCCTCTGTCGGGGATGTGACCGCTCTTCTGTCCTCCCCGCAGTGATTTAAATGGCATGACTTATGTTAAAAGTTCTTGGATATGAATCACTAAACTCATTGTTGTCTTTATCGGTGGGAGGCCCCATTATCCAGGATTCCAGCTTTACCATCAAATTTAAAGGCTATCCTGTGGATAAACAGCCCCATGATGTCCTCTGTATTCACCGTACATTACATTCCTCTTCATTATTACTATATTTATATTGTGGGATTACACGCTCAATGAAGAGAAAGGTTCAGCTGAATCTGACCTGGAATGCGTCATATATCCTTGTAAGATACAAGTCGCAGACCCTTCAGGGCATTGGTTTAAAGGGGCGGTCTACTTTGGACTATCCCTTTTTTTCTTTTAGAGGGTTTCCAACATATGATGATTAATGTGTGTTGCATTACTGAGACCCCTCGGAGAATAGCTGTGATCGGTGTAAGAACTGATAGCAAAGGGTATATTTTACAGCAGCGCCACCACAGGTGAAATAAAGCATTACATGGTGCCACCTAAAATAATTAACTGAAATCTGTCTACCGATTGATCTAGCTCTCTGTCTGTCTATCTATCATTATCTATCTATCTATTTATCTAGCCACCCACGTAACTTATATCGATCTATCTATTTACATTTACTGAAATCTGTCTACCGATTGATCTAGCTCTCTATCTATCTATCTTTCTATTTAATATCAAATCAAATCAAATAAGCTTTATTGGCAGGACTAAATACATATTAACATTGCCAGAGCAAGTGGGAGATAATTGGGTAGGGTTGGGGGATGGGGACATATACAGGGTGGGGGTATAGGAGTCCATGGTATATCAGGCTCCTCTCAGTCTATGGCAGGCAGTAATATATTGTGCTGCTATGGCATTTGCAGTGATGAGCAGGTAAACAGAGCAGAGAAGGCAGCGCTCATACAAAAAAAAAAGCGGACAACCCCTTTAAAGACATACTTGGAAAACATTACATACAGCGCTACAGAAGATATAGGGTAATACAGCGCCAAATACCTCTTATATCCAGTGACTTCTCTTCTCTGATGTAGATGTTCTCTTTCCTCTTCTTCTCCTATCAGACCAGACCGCCATGGTGACTTCTTTCAGCCACGCCTCGTCTCTGCAGAGTTTAACAAACAGACATCTTAATTTCCTACTTTTCCATCATCTTCCTACCTTCTCAACACCCCATCCTGCCACTCTCAATACTGTGTCCACTGTGCTCCCCAATACTTTCCTGCAGAAACAGTCCCCCTGAAAATACTGGTACCACACAGATAGTGCGTCAATACAAAAACGCCCCTTTATATTGTGAACTAGTACAAAAAAATCCCACCTTCCTTTCAGATCAGACCCCCCATATAAAACCCTAGATGAGATACCCCCATCTCAGACCAAACCCTCTTTAGACCTCTATGTCAGACTCCATATAAGACCCCAGTTTTAGACCTCAGATCAGACCCCCATTAAACCTCCATGTACGACCCTGACCCAATATCAGATCTCAGATAAGACCTCCATTAGACCTCCAGACCCCCATATAAGACCCCCATTAGACCTTCAGACCCCATTAGACCTCCAGACCCCATATCAGACCTCCAGATCCCAATATCAGACCTCTAGACCCCCATTAGACATCCAAAATCCCACTAGGCCTCCAGACCCCCATATATGACCTCCATTAGACCTCCAGACCCCCATATCTGACCTCCAATAGACCTGCAAACCCTCAATCAGACCTCCAGACCCCCAATCAGACCCCCATTAGACCTCTAGACACCCAATCAGACCCCCATTAGACCTCCAGACCCCCAATCAGACCTCTCCAGACCCCCCATTCAGACCTCTCCAGACTCCCCAGTCAGACCTCTCCAGACCCCCCAGTCAGACCTTCAGACCCCCCACCCAGACCTCCAACCCCCCCCCCCATTAGACCACTTCAGACCCCCAGTTAGACCTCCAGACCCCCCAGTCAGACCTCCAGACCCCCCCATTAGACCACTTCAGACCCCCAGTCATACCTCCAGACCCCTTATAGACCTCTCTAGATCACCATTAGACTTTTCCAGACCCCCAGTGAGACCTCTCCAGACCCCCCATTAGACCTCCATATCAGACCTCAGATCAGACTGTAAAATAATAAAGTAACCTACCTCTCCTGCCAGCGCTCTCCCTGTCCTGGCTGTCTTCTCTTCTCAGGGCCCGCGCTGCAGTCACCTGACCTCCTGCAGTGTCAGGTCAGAGTGCGCTCTGTACATCCTGACGCTACAGGCAGCCAGGACACAGCAGCGCCGGCCCTGAGAAGAGCGAGCAGGAGGAGGGGTAAGTACTGTACAGCGCTCACAGCGCTTCTCTCCCCTCCTCCTGCAGACTAGTGAGCACTTCCATTATGGAAGCGCTCGCTAGTATTCCCTTTATAAGACGCACTGCATCTTAAAAAGGGAAAAGTACAGTATTACTGGCAATCGTGACCTCTGCAACCCCTATAGTTACGCCAGTGATGGAGAGTCTCTCTTCCTCTTCCATGGAGGTGAAGTCTGGGCAGAGATCAGACAGTCTCCTGAAGTGAGCATCCCTCACTGCTGAGTATTTGGGGCACCGCAGCAGGAAGTGAGGCTCGTCTTCTACGGCCTCCTGGTTGTACTGCTTGCTAGTGATGAGCGGCATAGGCAATATTCAAATTTGCGATATTTCGCGAATTTGTGTCCGAATATTTGCCATAAATTCGCAAATTTGAGAATTCGTGATCTCCAGTCATTATTTACTTGATTGCAATGTAATATATTCAGGATAAAAATTCTCGATTAGAATATTCGCGATCAACACTAAGGGGTAGGCAACTTTCCTATTGGTTGCTAGGGATGTTGCTATGTGCCGATATTCGCGATACATTCGCGATTAGAATATTCACGATCAACACTATTTGCGAATACTAATATATAGCACTAATATTCGCAAATTCTCGAAGTGGCGATATTTGCAATTAAAATTCGCAATTCGAATATTCGCGCTCAACACTACTGCTCGCATAGTCTGCTCTCCATGGACATGTACCTCTGTTGGCGACGCCCGTATTCGATGTGTAAGCTGTGGGCGCTCAGTCTGTATGGGCTCAGGATCTGTCAGTCTCTTGGATCAGGGAGTTTCCAGTCTAATATCTTACTATCTCATATCTATCTATCTATCTAATATCTTACTATCTTATATCTATCTATCTCCTATCTGTCTATCTATCAATCTATCTATCTATCTATCTCATATCTATCTATCTATCACATATCTATCTATCTATCTATCTATCTATCTATCTATCTATCTATCCACCTATCTCATATCTAGCCATACATGTATGTTTTTTTTTTATATGAACAGATATAAAAACATTGAATATATTTCTATTTCTCGTAGTTATTTTACCAAATATGCTTTGATCCAGCTCCCACCGCAAAGGAATTTTCACCTGTGAAAGTTGATATCTAAGTTCTGTTCTACAGATAGGAAGGAGTCTTTGACCCTCTGCAGAGAGAAGCTTGAACAGGCGGGTGGTCTTGTCCTAATCAAAGAAGTTTATCATATGGAGACACCTGGTTCTCATTTACACCGAGGAGCCTTGTCTTAATTACACAGTATCTGCTGGAAATTTCTTCAGCAAGTGTTCTGCACTGATGTATTGTGGTTTTCTGGGAATTCTGTTACTCTGTATCATTCCATCGGTGAAGTTTTCAGATAAAACCACATAAATACCAGCAAATCATGAGGATTGATGGTCCTATAATGTGTCAAAAGGTTTCCCGGGCCTACATTCTAGGTTACAATTAGTTTTTTTATATTTCCACCTGAAAGTGAATCTTGCAGTTATAAAGCATTACTGTCCTGATGATAAAGACAGATTCTTAACCCCAGGATAAGAGGACGTCATGGTGCAGGTGGTCCCAGAATAAAGGATGGACCACCCACTGGAAGTCAAGAAAATATTAACTTATCTGTCGCTGTCTTTCTTCTTTGTACTGTAGTTAGGAAACACATGTTTTTGCACTTCATTCAGTCCTTTGCCAGTGACAACTTGGAAAACGCAGAACTTGGTTGATCCAACAAGGAGTTCAGTATTTTATGTTCTAGCTAAAACTTTGTGGCAGGCGCAGCACTATGAAGTGCCTTTTGCGCTGTGGCATTAGAAGAATTTTCATATCTCTGACTTTTAGTCTAACCAGACTGTCTATTACTCTGCAATTCCTCTAGCGCCGTTCTATGGAAACAGTAGGTTTAAAGAGCACACCGAATGCTTGAAATAACTTATGTATTAACTTCAACTTTTCTTCATATATAACACTGCCACCTCCGCAGCAGATAGTCCATGTACATAACACATGTTGAAAAGATATAACAAAATGGCGGTATGCATAAGATGGTGGTTCAACTGTTCAATCTTGTCATTCAACATAAAATGGTGGATATATTTCTCTCTTCAGTATCTGTACTCTCACTTTAAGTTATTTAAGCACTTTATGATCTCTCTGAGAGGTATATCTGAGGTCTAACTAATAGTTCATTTTCTGAATTTGGTCGCAATTTGCAGTAGGCAGTTAGCAGTAACTATTTGGAAATTGGTTGAGTATGATCTGGTAGGGTTTTATGCAATTTGGATTGCAATATGGAATTTGAATTGTGAATTGTTTGTAATTGGTGGAACTGTAAGTAAACACATATAACTGGTTCAGTATACAGTTCTAATCATTATATTAACAGTAGGAACATTATATAACTGTTCTAAATACTTATTTTGGCCTCTCTGCTTCCATAAAACACAGCTCTTAGTGGAGTGAATGTCTGTTCAGCTTCTCTCTCTGGTGAATAATGATTTCTAGCAGCTCTTGCTAGGGGGATTTCCCAGACAGGCTGTGTGTGAGGCTGGCTGTAATTGGTCAAAACTCCTGGGCTGTGTGAGGCTGGCTATGATTGGTCTAGACTCCTGCCCAGCAACAACAGTTTTAACTCTATGCTTTCTGTTGTTTCGGTTGTGTCATTGAGCTTAACTCACATCCATATAATAAATCTTAAAGGCATATTATCTTTTCTGCTTCTGTGAACACAATATATAACAGTTATATGACATCCAAAACATGAAGTCACTGAAAATAACTCTGCTTTTGTCTTTAACACACAAACATAGGAACTGTATTAAGGTTGACAGGTCTAGCTGTATAAACATATAAGCTATGTTAGCAACCTAGGACTGGTCTTAGCTGGCCAGCTACAAACTTTGATCCCATTTATACCGGAGGTTAACAAAGGGGGTCTCCAACAGAGGACCCTGCCATGTCCACACATGGACAGTTCATTGGTTTAAAAATGGAACACAATAGTCAGGTCCATATTTTTAATGCAAGCCCCTCTGTCAAAGGACTCTAGCGCTCAAGCTCATCAGAACATGGTGGGTGGTGGCACAGGCAAGTTACTGAAGCTGGTCAAGCTTTAGGACCTCACCAGGACAATGTTCTAACACTGGCCAATGTGAGGACCTTGCCTGCATTGCTGAGGTTGGGAGAGGTCACTAAATCTCTGATCTGAGGTCTGATTAGCTTCAGGGGTCTGCTTTGGGGTCTAATTTTACTTTGGGTTCTGATATCTAAATTAACTTTGCGGTCTGAGACCTGTATTGATTTAAGGGTCTGATCTGAAGTCATAATTAATTTTGGGTTCTGGTGTCTAATTTTTTATTAATTTTTTTGGGGTCTTATCTGGGGTCTGAATTAGTTTTGTAATCTGGGGTCTTGGGTATGGGTCACAATGATGACCCATATCAAGTCGAAAAGGATTCCAGTTTCTACAACCCACTCAAAAAACATTCACCTCACAGCACCATAGAAGCATTAATCAGTCACGGAGACCAAGGCAGGTTGGGCCCCCAAATCTTATCAAATTGATCAGACACCCCTCAAGCCATGTACATGAATTTATACAAAGGTAAAGCTGAATAAATAAGTTGTATCCGGTGAGGGAGAGAAGGTTTCCTAGAGGGTTTCCAGTTTAGAAAAACCTATAACCAGGAGCCTATAAAGCAGGGTTTCTCAACTCTGATCCTCGGGACCACCTTCCGGTCAGGATTTGAGAATATCTTACAGAATGAATACCCGTGGTAAGTCCTGATGCATGGACACTAATTATATCACATTCTCAATACTAAGGAAATCCTGAAAACATGACGGAGTTAAGAAACCCCGCTATAAAGTATTCTACAGTGTTTAGTAGGAAGGAGCTCACTGACCAAAGCTAGCCATCTATTGTCAGGGAAACACACATTCAGTAAACCCAGTATAGTGTTCAGAAGTCCAAAAAGCAGCCATAACCGGGCATTCCCATATCATATGTATAAGACAGGAGTACACTTTCATCCACCACACCTGATACATATATCGCTAATAAGCTTAACCATCTGGACCAAATGGTCAAGTATATTCTGTGAAGCCACTGTCGCCTTCATTCGCAGTGGTGTCATGAACAAGAACCCTGAACTGCTATGGACTGGAACAGTATCATCTTTAGCAATGATTGCAGATTCTGTTTGGGATCCCACTATGGTCAGGTTTGAGTATGGAAGCCTTGTGATGAGCGGTTCTGTCTTGCCTTTGCTGTAGAGGGACACACTGCCCCAACTGCTGGTGTGAGGATCTGGGGAGCCATCGTATATGACAGTCAGTCACCCCTAGTAGTGATACCAAGGATACCAACAGCTCAGTGATATGTGCAGGACATCCTGTAACCACATGTGCTCCTCTCATGGCAGGGCTTCCAACTGGCATTTTTAGCATCATATTGCTCACCCACACACAGCAAGTGCTTCCCAGGAATGTCTACTCCAGATTACAACACTTCCTTGGCTGCTCGGTCACCAGATTTACCACAAATCCAGCATTTATGAGACCCGCTAGGACGCCAGCTTCTGCAACTTACAAGTGTGCAGGATCTACAGGCCCAGCTTATCATCTGTGGGCAAATATGCCGCAGAATACCAGGAACCTGTAGGCCTCCATGTCCAACTGTATGTGATCTTGTATCTAGTCTTGAGTCTGTATCTCATCTTGTATCCCAGCTGGAGGCCGTATCTCATCTTGTATCCAGGCTAGAGGCCATATCTCATGTTGTATCCAGGCTAGAGGCCGGATTTCATTTTGTATCCAGGCTAGAGGCCATACTGTATCTCATCTTGTATCCAGGCTAGAGGCCATATCTCATCTTTTATCCAGGCAGGAGTCCATATCTCATCTTGTATCCACACTAAAAGCCATATCTCCTCTTGTATCCAGGCTAGAGGCTGTATCTCATCTTATATCCAGGCTTGAGGCCGTATGTCATCTTGTACCAAGACTAGAGGCCGTATCGTATCTCATCTTGTATCCATACTGGAGGCTGTATCTCATCTTGTACCCAGGCTAGAGGCCGTATCGTATCTCATCTTGTATCCATACTGGAGGCTGTATCTCATCTTGTATCCGGGTTAGATGACGTATCTCATCTTGTATCCAGGCTAGAGGCCATATTTCATTTTGTATCCAGGCTAGAGGCCATACCGTATCTCATCTTGTATCCAGGCTAGAGGTCGTATCTCATCTTATATCCAGGTTAGAGGCCGTATCTCATCTTGTATCTAGGCTAGAGCCTGTATCTCATCTTGTATCAAGGGTAGAGGCTGTATCTCATCTTGTATTCAGGCTAGAGGCCGAATCTCATCTTGTATCCAGGCTAGAGGCTGTATCTCATCTTGTATCCAGGCTAGAGCCCGTACCGTATCTCATCTTGTATCCAGACTGGAGGCCGTATCTCAACTTGTATCCAGGCTAGAGGCTGTATCTCATCTTGTATCCAGGTTAGAGGTCATATCTTATCTTGTATCCAGACTAGAGGGCGTATATCATCTTGTATTCAGGCTAGAGGCCGTATCTCATCTTGTATCCAGGCTAGAGGCTGTATCTCATCTTGTATCCAGGCTAGAGCCCGTACCGTATCTCATCTTGTATCCAGACTGGAGGCCGTATCTCAACTTGTATCCAGGCTAGAGGCCGTATCTCATCTTGTATCCAGGCTAGAGGGTGTTATCTCATCTTGTATCCGGGCTAGAGGCTGTATCTCATCTTGTATCCAGGCTAGAGTCCATATCTCATCTTGTATCCACACTAAAAGCCATATCTCCTCTTGTATCCAGGCTAGAGGCTGTATCTCATCTTATATCCAGGCTTGAGGCCATATGTCATCTTGTACCAAGACTAGAGGCCGTATCGTATCTCATCTTGTATCCATACTGGAGGCTGTATCTCATCTTGTACCCAGGCTAGAGGCCGTATCGTATCTCATCTTGTATCCATACTGGAGGCTGTATCTCATCTTGTATCCGGGTTAGATGACGTATCTCATCTTGTATCCAGGCTAGAGGCCATATTTCATTTTGTATCCAGGCTAGAGGCCATACCGTATCTCATCTTGTATCCAGGCTAGAGGTCGTATCTCATCTTATATCCAGGTTAGAGGCCGTATCTCATCTTGTATCCAGGCTAGAGCCTGTATCTCATCTTGTATCAAGGGTAGAGGCTGTATCTCATCTTGTATTCAGGCTAGAGGTCATATCTTATCTTGTATCCAGACTAGAGGGCGTATATCATCTTGTATTCAGGCTAGAGGCCGTATCTCATCTTGTATCCAGGCTAGAGGCTGTATCTCATCTTGTATCCAGGCTAGAGCCCGTACCGTATCTCATCTTGTATCCAGACTGGAGGCCGTATCTCAACTTGTATCCAGGCTAGAGGCCGTATCTCATCTTGTATTCAGGCTAGAGGGTGTTATCTCATCTTGTATCCGGGCTAGAGGCTGTATCTCATCTTGTATCCAGGCTAGAGGCCATATCTCATCTTTTATCCAGGCTAGAGTCCATATCTCATCTTGTATCCACACTAAAAGCCATATCTCCTCTTGTATCCAGGCTAGAGGCTGTATCTCATCTTATATCCAGGCTGGAGGCCGTATGTGATCTTGTACCCAGACTAGAGGCCGTATCGTATCTCATCTTGTATCCATACTGGAGGCTGTATCTCATCTTGTACCCAGGCTAGAGGCCGTATCGTATCTCATCTTGTATCCATACTGGAGGCTGTATCTCATCTTGTATCCGGGTTAGATGACGTATCTCATCTTGTATCCAGGCTAGTGGCCATATTTCATTTTGTATCCAGGCTAGAGGCCATACCGTATCTCATCTTGTATCCAGGCTAGAGGTCGTATCTCATCTTATATCCAGGTTAGAGGCCGTATCTCATCTTGTATCCATGCTAGAGCCTGTATCTCATCTTGTATCAAGGGTAGAGGCTGTATCTCATCTTGTATTCAGGCTAGAGGCCGAATCTCATCTTGTATCCAGGCTAGAGGCTGTATCTCATCTTGTATCCAGGCTAGAGCCCATACCGTATCTCATCTTGTATCCAGACTGGAGGCCGTATCTCAACTTGTATCCAGGCTAGAGGCTGTATCTCATCTTGTATCCAGGTTAGAGGTCATATCTTATCTTGTATCCAGACTAGAGGGCGTATATCATCTTGTATTCAGGCTAGAGGCCGTATCTCATCTTGTATCCAGGCTAGAGGCTGTATCTCATCTTGTATCCAGGCTAGAGCCCGTACCGTATCTCATCTTGTATCCAGACTGGAGGCCGTATCTCAACTTGTATCCAGGCTAGAGGCCGTATCTCATCTTGTATCCAGGCTAGAGGGTGTTATCTCATCTTGTATCCGGGCTAGATGTCATATCTTATCTTGTATCCAGGCTAGAAGATGTATCTCATCTTGTATCCAGGCTAGAGGCCATATCTCATCTTGTATCCAGGCTAGTGGCCATATCTCATCTTGTATCCAGGCTAGAGTCCATATCTCATCTTGTATCCAGGCTAGAGGCCGTATCTCATCTTGTATCCAGGCTAGTGGCCATATCTCATCTTGTATCCAGGCTAGAGTCCATATCTCATCTTGTATCCAGGCTAGAGGCTGTATCTCATCTTATATCCTGGCTAGAGGCTGTATCTCATCTTGTATCCAGGCTAGAGGCCGTATCTCATCTTGTATCCAGGCTAGAGGCCATGTCGCCTCTTGTATCCAGGCTAGAGGCTGTATCTCATCTTGTATCCAGGCTAGAGGCCGTATCTCATCTTGTATCCAGGCTAGAGGCCATATTGCCTCTTGTATCCAAGGTAGAGACCGTATCTCATCTTGCATCCAGTTTTCCCTAATAATCTTTTCCTTTCGCTCCAATATTGTAGTCACTTACATATATCACCATTACATTCACACATAGAAAGTTTATTTTTTAGGTTTTTTCGTATTAAGATTTTTTCGTATTATGAGCTGGAGCCTTAGTTCAATTGTTTGGGTATTCATTTTTGTAAAGTATGGTAAGGCTTTCTCTACTTTATTACTACCCGGTGTTTATAATTGGTGGGTGTAGTTTGTTACAATGTATCAGTCTGGAGTCCAGGCTGTTTAGCTCACAAAGCATTGTCTAGGCTGGATAAAACTGTACTAGTGTGTTACAATGTATCAGTCTGGAGTCCGGGCTGTTTAGCTCACAGAGCATTGTCTAGACTGGATACAACTGTGCTAGTTTGTTACAATGTATCCGTCTGGAGTCCGGGCTGTTTAGCTCACAGAGCATTGTCTAGACTGGATATAATTGTATTCATTTCTCAGCTGAGAGCAGAATAAGCTATGGATAGGAATACTACCTGTGAATGGAAGCAAGAGTATTCACATTCATTGACAGCAAGCACAGATATTGAAATGGAGAACAACTGAACTAATTATACTAGAAAATTTTAGAACTTTTTATTTTTACAAATTGTGTTGAGTGCGAATATTCGAATTGCAAATTTTAATCGCGAATATCTCCACTTCAAGAATTCGCGAATATTTACAATATAGTGTTATATATTCATATTCGCGAATAGTGTTGATGGCGAATATTCTAATTGTGAATTTATCGCAAATATTGCCACTTAGCAAGATCCCTAGCAACCAATAGGAAAGTTGCCTACCCCTTAGTGATGATCCGAATATTCTAATTGCGACTTTTTATCGCAAATATATTACATTGCCGATTTTTGCAATCAAGTAAATAATGACTGGAGATCACGAATTCTCGAATTTGCGAGTTTATGGTGAATATTTGGCCAAAAATTCACGAAACATCGCGAATTTGAATATTGCCTATGCCGCTCATCACTAGAAATAACTACATATGCGATCTAGCAGTCACATCTTACACCCAGTATAAATAGAAACTGAAAACAAGGGGCATTGGACAAGCAAACCGCAATCAATCATGAGCCGCCATAAATCATACGCCTGACATGAAGGGCATGAGTCATTTGGTGGAGGAGACACATTAACAGAATCTGTGCACTGTTATAATGACATCCCGATGAAGGGGACATTCCAGTGAAAATATTATTTAACTAATGCATTTGTTAAACTGCTCAAAGATATGAACAAATAATATTAATAAAAATGAGGGTTATCCTATGATTGATGTAAAAAAAAAAAAAAAAAAAAAAACATCATATGGACACGACCATTTGTTTCTAACAAAGCTAGAACCAGCCCTGTACCTCCCAATTACTTTGCTTATTCAGTCTGGCAAACCAGGGTGGGTGTCCTTTCTCAAGAGATGTGTCCTTTCTGCTGCAACTCTCCCCCTATCACCGCTCAGGCGGCTTGTCCTTTTTGCTCTCTTCGTATCACAGCTCATTGGGTATGTTCTTTCTGCTCGAGTTCTCTCCCTATCACAGCTCAGGGGGCATGTCCTTTAACTTTATACACCAATTGTCTGGCCTACTTTGAGACAGAATTTTGTACCAAAATTTTGATGTCTTAAACTATGCCCTCTTTTCCAGCAAGGTACACCATCTCCAGCTAAGCCATGCTGCTCCACAGGCCAGACACAGTTGATTTGTCCTTTTGGTTTACCTGCTTCATAAATATCTAAAATGAGATAAGCCAAAAAAAGCACCAAATTGTGGCACAAATTAAACCAGAATTCAGACACAGTCGCAATAATTAATGTGGCTTACTGTAGGCAACCTCTGTATTGGTCACCTCCTGCACTGTGATACTAGTAACCATGACAGCTTCCTGTAAGTCCTGGGCTTTTCCTGCACTGTGATATCAGTAGTGGTGAACATTTCCTGTAGGTCCAAGATCCTCCTTCACTGTGATATCGCTTGATATAGGTCTTGAGATCCTTCTTCACTGTGACATCAGTAATCATAACAGCTTCCTATAGGTCCTGAGATCCTTCTTCACTGTAACATCGGTAGTCACGAAAGCTTCTTGTAGGTCCAATGACTCTCCTGCACTGTGATGTCAGTAGTGGTGAGAGTTTCCTGTAGGTCCCAGGATCCTCTTAGACTGTGATATCAATTGTAGTAAGAGCTTCCTGTAGGTCCCAGGATAAGTAGTGATGAGAGCTTCCTGTAGGTCACAGGATCCTCCTGCACTGTGATGTCAGTAGCTGTGAGAGTTTCCTGTAGATCCCAGGAGCCTTCTAGACTGTGAGATCAATTGTGGTGAGAGCTTCCTGTAGGTCCAAGGATCAGTAGTGATGAGAGCTTCCTGTAGGTCCCAGGATCCTCCTGCACTGTGATGTCAGTAGTGGTGAGAGTTTCCTGTAGGTCCCAGGATGCTCCTAGACTGTGATATCAATTGTGGTGAGAGCTTCCTGTAGGTCCCAGGATCAGTAGTGATGAGAGCTTCCTGTAGGTCCCAGGATCCTCCTGCACTGTGATGTCAATTATGGTGAGAGTTTCCTGTAGGTCCCAGAAACCTCCTGCACTGTGATGTCAGTAGTTATGAGAGCTTCCTGTAGGTCCCAGGATCCTCCTAGACTGTGATATCAATAGTGGTGAGAGTTTCCTGTAGGTCCCAGAAACCTCCTGCACTGTGATGTCAGTAGTTATGAGAGCTTCCTGTAGGTCCCAGGATCCTCCTAGACTGTGATATCAATTGTGGTGAGAGCTTCCTGTAGGTCCCAGGATCAGTAGTGATGAGAGCTTCCTGTAGGTCCCAGGATCCTCCTGCTCTGTGATGTCAATAGTAGTGAGAGATTCCTTTAGGTCCCAGGATCCTCATATACTGTGATATCAGTAGTGGTGAGAGCTACCTGTAGGTCCCAGGATATTCTTGTACTGTGATATCAGTAGTGGTAAGAATTTCCTGTAGGTCCCAGAATCCTCCTTCACTGCGATATCAGTAGAGGTGACAGCTTCCTGTAGGTCCTAGTATCTTTCTGTACTGAGATATCAGTAGTGGTGGAAGTTTCCTGTAAGTCCTGGGATCCTCCTGTGCTGTGATATCAGTAGTGGCGAGAGCTACTTGTAGGTCCCATGATCCTCCTGCACTGTGCTATCAGTAGTGGTGAGAGCCTCTTGTAGGTCTTGAAAAGATATTCTAAGATTCTCAGAGATGTCTTCCAGCATCTTGATTTCTGTGTAAATTATGTTTTTATTAAGTTTTAACAGGTAAAGGTAATAAGTATTACAAACAGTGCAGTCAAAGGTTCTGTACAGCAATAAGTGATCCCCAGATGTACACAAATAAATCACAATTAGCAAATACTGACAGTGGGAACATGAAGAAAAAATGCGTATGAGCTCATGTAAAAAATTCTAGAGGTCTAACATATAGCAAATGTACTTGTCAAGTTAACCAGATTGAGATGGTATTTACTCGAAGCATGTCTAAGGTATCAGGTGCTTCATTAATAAGACGTTATTTCAAAAAATTCTTATGAAGAGTCCGGCCAAAGTGTGACCGAGGCAATTTTGACAGAACCAAACTGAAAGTTTAATAAAATGAGGGGAAGGGAAGGAATAAGGGGGGGGGGGGGAGGAGGGGAAGGAGAGGAGTAAGGGGAGGAGGGGTAACAGGGGTAAACAAGAAACAAATAACGTAGTCACATGTAATTAATGACAAATCTCAAAAGTCAACGGGTAAAGCCCGTTACTCTAGATGTTTATTAATCTTATCAGACGTTATGTAATCATTCCATTTGGCCCAAATCTTGAGATACGTTATGTATTTTCCTAGGGCAGACCACTTTACATTTTTGAATCTATTTATTAGACTGATGTCCGTTATCCATTCTTTGATAGAAGGGACTTCCTCGCTCAGCCAGTGTTTTGGAATTAGTGCTTTAAAGGAATGGATGAGAAAGGGGAAAAGCCTGTCTTTTAAAATCAAAGTCTCTATTGTGTAACCCGAGAAGGGCAAACTCTTTATTTATCTGTACTGGGGAGTTATAAAGTTCAGAAAGTATGGTGTTGAATTTTTGCCACAATCTATCCAGATGTGAGTAATGGATCCAACTGGCCCGCCACACCTCCAGCAGTTTGAAGGAATATCTGCGTTGATTCTGTTGAGAAGGGCAGAGGTTCTATACCACCTGGTGACCAGTTTGAAATGAGTTTCTTGTAACCTAACAGGGGTTACTTTAGGTATGGATGATTGAGAGATCATCTGGAGGTCTTTTACATTGAAAGTTTTATTAAGTTCCATTGACTAACTGATGAGGTATGTCGGTAGGAGGTCCTCCTCATTGAGATCCCATGCTCTAGTGGGCATCTAGCTAGGGCCAGCTTGGTAAGAAACCCTTTCTCTGGAGGTTGAGTAATGTGGGGAATCGATGTTTGGATATGTTTCTTTAGTTGAAAATTGTGGAAGATCTTCTTCAACAGTGTTTCAAAACTTTGCACCTGATCCAAAATGTATTTCTTTAATGTAGTCATAAATGTCAATTTATTTTTGTGCAATTCCTTTACCTTTATCTTTCTATATTGTTCAAATGAAGATTGGATTTTAATATGTCCACATATGGTATACTAAAAATTGATAAGGGGTGTGACTTTTTCACATCTATCAACTATTTATTATACATATTTAAGTTAAAGGGTTTCTATCACTTCGTTGCACATATTTAGCTGTCAGACACTAGCGATCCGCTAGTGTCTGCTCTGCCCAACCATCCTAATATAATTGCTTTTGGGGCAGCCGTTTTGCTAAAAAAAGAACTTTTATTAATATGCTAATGAGCCTCTAGGTGCTATGGGGGCGTCATTAGCACCTAGAGGCTCTGTCTACCTTCAGAAACTGCCGCCGCCCAGCGCGTCCCTCCAGCCCGCCCATCTCCTCCTGAATGCGATCCTCCTTGTGAGCGCCTGTATTCGGCGCATGCGCAGTGAATGTCTGACAGCCCTGCTCAGACATCTCCACTGCGCCTGTTCCTCGGAGCACTATGGCGTCATCGCGCAGGCGCAGTGGAGATGTCTGAGCAAGGAAGCGGTCAGACATTCACTGCGCATGCGCAGAATACATACGCTCACAAGGAGGATCGCAGTCAGGAGGAGATGGGCGGGCTGGAGGGACGCGCTGGGCGGCGGCAGTTTCTGAAGGTAGACGGAGCCTCTAGGTGCTAATGACGCCCCCATAGCACCTAGAGGCTCATTAGCATATTAATAAAAGTTCTTTTTTTAGCAAAACGGCTGCCCCAAAAGCAATTATATTAGGATGGTTGGGCAGAGCAGACACTAGCGGATCGCTAGTGTCTGACAGCTAAATATGTGCAGCGAAGTGATAGAAACCCTTTAAAGAATTCATAATGCACTTTATACCTGACAACGGCACCTAGCTTGACAGTTTTGTACTTTGGCTTCATGATCTGTTTGATCCATTTCTTAGGCTCCAACAATTCCCCAAAAAATTCAGTTTCTCTGATTCTTCATCCAAGTCTGCTAAGGAGAGCATTGAACCCAGGCAACCACATGAAAGAGGCTGCATTTCCTATAGGAACTATTAGAGATCAGTCAGTAGCTCAACACTGTGGTCCTGGGAGCCATCTAAAAGTGAGATTCAGATCAAAAAATTCCAAATTACCAAGACGGCACTAATGATCAAACACTAAGAGGATGACAAGTAAACCTTTCAGGGAAAAGCCCCTCCACCCATCCCCTCTAAAAAAAAAAAGGACTTGGAACAAAACTATTGAAACTTTTTGCATGACATGTAAAGAAATGAGAAAAGAAAATACAGAATTGATGGTTTCTAAATTGTACAAAGCTCCAAAGGGTGGAGACCACATCAAGAACAACTGCGGCTAAGTGATTAACAAGGGATTCAGTGTAGAATAAGCCACGGCACTCCAGAGGGATTCCAATCGATTTCTTTTTATTACACCTTGTGCAGCAACGTTTCAACCTAACGGTCTTTATCAAGCTCCCAATACACAGGTAACACAGTGAACATTAAATACAGTCCCATAGCCCCGCATTGGTTCCTGCTAGGCCCTACCCATTAACCCTCCCTTTACTTTCCTAAAACAACATTCACATATTGCCCACTCCATAATCTATCTAAAACAACATATGCCTTTGTCTGTCACATTACCATGCTGTAGGAGATTCTGCCTTCTTTATTCGGGTGCATTTTCATGCTTTCGTTTTCCCATGTGTTCTCGGCGTCCCTGCATGCCTACTGCGCCTGCGCGACATCGTCACTTCCGCCCTTCCATGCGTACTTCCGCCAGGCAATGCCCTGCTTTCGAATCATGTGATTCTGTCGCTCTGGTGACGTAGTGTCATGTGATCGTACATCGATCATTTATCTAAGTTGTCATTAGATGTTCAGGCTCAGTTATCCTAGATATTCAAACATTATAAGCAGAACGAGACCTGTGGTTTCATGATGCGGGCCGTCTGGTGCATATCAAATACAAGCCGATGTTTTATCAAACTATCAGCTGTACCATTTCACTACTATTCAATTGCTATTAAGAGGCTGCAGCTATCGGGTCCATTATTACATCCCTAATGCATCAGCATTTTCTTATTACATCTCCAACACTTCAGAATGAATCGCATGGCGTTCTATTCACAGGTTATTCTTGCAGGTTTGCCATCATTCATCCAGTGGCTGGTGTATAGAGCTAGCGTTCTAGGGGTAGTTAGCCCCTAGTCCACCTGCTCATCCAGTCCCATACTGTCATTCATTCTATAGGAAAGTTCTAATGGGAGCACGTAGGGTAGCCCTTCCTTACGGGGAGTCACCCTCATCCTCTCATGACTTCCTAATATTTTATGGCTAATCCTGCTACATCTTTAATAGCCTCCAGCGCCATTTCACTCAATTATTCTTACAGAGAAATTCTCAAATTGTAGGATATCTAGGACTAGGTCCTTCTAGCTGCAGTCTCAAAAAACATCCCAAAAGACGTTTTATATATGGTGCAAACCTTGACAGACCCACATCACCACCAGAGGACCCGTTCAATTATTTCCCATGCTTCCTTATCAACTATAGGCCTTTTATTTAGAGGCATCGTGAGCGTCAAGAGGCGGTTCTCCCACAGCATGTATGTTGACACCATCTATGGACAAAAGAAAAGGTTTTATTAAATGAACTTTTACCATAAAAATGGAGATATAGGCAAATAAAAGAAAAGGAGTTAGATATTGTACATATATATATGCATACATAAAAACGGCTATTCAGCCTAATGTCTTTTACGCACAACCCAGTAGAGAGTCAGAAAAGGGAACCAACCTTGAATTCCCTATTCAGGCCCTTCGGCTCCATTGTTTCCAACTCATAAATCCACCTTAGCTGCTAAAACAAAAAGAGCTAAGGTGGATTTATGAGTTGGAAACAATGGAGCCGAAGGGCCTGAATAGGGAATTCAAGGTTGGTTCCCTTTTCTGACTCTCTACTGGGTTGTGCGTAAAAGACATTAGGCTGAATAGCCGTTTTTATGTATGCATATATATATGTACAATATCTAACTCCTTTTCTTTTATTTGCCTATATCTCCATTTTTATGGTAAAAGTTCATTTAATAAAACCTTTTCTTTTGTCCATAGATGGTGTCAACATACATGCTGTGGGAGAACCGCCTCTTGACGCTCACGATGCCTCTAAATAAAAGGCCTATAGTTGATAAGGAAGCATGGGAAATAATTGAACGGGTCCTCTGGTGGTGATGTGGGTCTGTCAAGGTTTGCACCATATATAAAACGTCTTTTGGGATGTTTTTTGAGACTGCAGCTAGAAGGACCTAGTCCTAGATATCCTACAATTTGAGAATTTCTCTGTAAGAATAATTGAGTGAAATGGCGCTGGAGGCTATTAAAGATGTAGCAGGATTAGCCATAAAATATTAGGAAGTCATGAGAGGATGAGGGTGACTCCCCGTAAGGAAGGGCTACCCTACGTGCTCCCATTAGAACTTTCCTATAGAATGAATGACAGTATGGGACTGGATGAGCAGGTGGACTAGGGGCTAACTACCCCTAGAACGCTAGCTCTATACACCAGCCACTGGATGAATGATGGCAAACCTGCAAGAATAACCTGTGAATAGAACGCCATGCGATTCATTCTGAAGTGTTGGAGATGTAATAAGAAAATGCTGATGCATTAGGGATGTAATAATGGACCCGATAGCTGCAGCCTCTTAATAGCAATTGAATAGTAGTGAAATGGTACAGCTGATAGTTTGATAAAACATCGGCTTGTATTTGATATGCACCAGACGGCCCGCATCATGAAACCACAGGTCTCGTTCTGCTTATAATGTTTGAATATCTAGGATAACTGAGCCTGAACATCTAATGACAACTTAGATAAATGATCGATGTACGATCACATGACACTACGTCACCAGAGCGACAGAATCACATGATTCGAAAGCAGGGCATTGCCTGGCGGAAGTACGCATGGAAGGGCGGAAGTGACGATGTCGCGCAGGCGCAGTAGGCATGCAGGGACGCCGAGAACACATGGGAAAACGAAAGCATGAAAATGCACCCGAATAAAGAAGGCAGAATCTCCTACAGCATGGTAATGTGACAGACAAAGGCATATGTTGTTTTAGATAGATTATGGAGTGGGCAATATGTGAATGTTGTTTTAGGAAAGTAAAGGGAGGGTTAATGGGTAGGGCCTAGCAGGAACCAATGCGGGGCTATGGGACTGTATTTAATGTTCACTGTGTTACCTGTGTATTGGGAGCTTGATAAAGACCGTTAGGTTGAAACGTTGCTGCACAAGGTGTAATAAAAAGAAATCGATTGGAATCCCTCTGGAGTGCCGTGGCTTATTCTACACTGTTAACCATTGGAATCCTAGGACCAGGATTTAATGCTACAGGCACCGCCACGTACCGGAGTAGCTATAACAATAGTGAGTAGTGCTGTCTTATTATTTAATTCTTAACAAGGGATTCAGTCACACAGTGAAAAAGAAGTAAAATAAAAGTAACAACAAAGTGTCACAAATAAAACCTTTTACCTTGATTTTTTTTTATTTCCTTATTAAAAAGGATCACAGTATTAACTAGGTTTCCAGTTTTATGCAAATAAACTCAAATTTTTGTATAACTCTAATTTTTGTAACAAACTAGTACAGTTGTATCCAGTCTAGACAATGCTCTGTGAGCTAAACACCCTGGACTCCAGACTGATACATTGTAACAAACTAGCACAGTTGTATCCAGTCTAGACAATGCTCTGTGAGCTAAACACCCTGGACTCCAGACTGATACATTGTAACAAACTAGCACAGTTGTATACAGTCTAGACAATGCTCTGTGAGCTAAACACCCTGGACTCCAGACTGATACATTGTAACAAACTAGCAGAGTTGTATCTAGTCTAGACAATGCTCTGGGAGCTAAACAGCCCGGACTCCAGACTGATACATTGTAACAAACTAGCACAGTTGTATACAGTCTAGACAATGCTCTGTGAGCTAAACAGCCCGGACCCCAGACTGATACATTGTAACAAACTAGCACAGTTGTATACAGTCTAGACAATGCTCTGTGAGCTAAACAGCCTAGACTCCAGACTGATACATTGTAACAAACTAGCACAGTTGTATCCAGTCTAGACAATGCTCTGTGAGCTAAACAGCCTGGACTCCAGACTGATACATTGTAACAAACTAGTACAGTTGTATCTAGTCTAGACAATGCTCTGTGAGCTAAACAGCCTGGACTCCAGACTGATACATTGTAACAAACTAGTACAGTTGTATCTAGTCTAGACAATGCTCTGTGAGCTAAACAGCCCGGACCCCAGACTGATACATTGTAACAAACTAGCACAGTTGTATGAAGAAAAGAAAATGTAGAACTTTTGAAGTTCCTGGGCCTGAGTGCAAAATCTGTAACAGGGCCCCCCGCAATATTGGGGTCTTCTTATGTGGCAGAGGGTCTGTTGAGCCTCATTAGACACCAGGGCCCGGATGTGACTGCTACCTCTACTGCCGTATAGCTTCACCCCTGTAGATAGCGGGGGAGATTTATCAAAGTTGGTGTAAAGTAGAACTGGTTTAGTTGTCCATAGCAATCTTTGGAAAATGAAAATTGGGATCTGATTGGTTTTCGGTTTTGCTGTACACCAGTTTTGATAAATCTCCCCCTGTGTGTTTTTTTGACAGACATTAAATGGGTTTTCCGGGATCTATTATAATCTGTGGGAGTCCGAATATTGGTCCGACTGATATAATGGGTAGCAGAGCTTATGTGAGTAATGCAGTCTCTTCAATGTTTACCCCGGTCCACCATGTACATAGTAGGGGGCCACAAAGCTGCAATACCCTACACCGCTGCTACTATGTGTAGGTAAAGAAAACCCTGCATGAGCGACGCGGCCCCTCCAAACAGCTGGTGCTGAGATGCGGGACCACCACTGATCTAAATCTGATGACCTATCCAAGGAAGGCTGATCCTGGTAAACGCCTTTAACAATGGAAAGACAATGAGTGAATTCATAAGGACAATTTTCTGTGTATGAAAAAGCTATAAAACAAACCAAAAGTAATAAAAAAAACTAATTTTCTTGCGGTCGTTTCACTACGGTCAAAAATAATAGAAGCTTTAAAAGTTACAGTCCGATTTTATTACTGCCTCTTGCTTTTCTTGATGCCTTTCGGGATAGCTTTCATCTTCATTGCCCGGATATAAAACAATGGCGCCAACACAGAAAATCCTTTGCTATCTTTTTAACCCCTTAACGCCCATCAGGGCTTGGTCCTCAAGTGACTATTATTGGGCTACAACTAAAATTCAGGTCATTTTTCTTTGACATACACAGCTGGGGTTTAAAGGGGTTCTCCAGGATTTACGTATTGATGACGTATTATCAGGAAAGGTCACCAATATATGAGATTGGTGGGGGTCCCTCGAGATCAGCTGTGCAAAGAGGTCACATGGCCTAGGTACAGCTGCACTTGTCAGCAGGATCGACCCTATTAAACCAGGCATACTGTCTTGTGAAAAATGGTTGTGGCGTTCTCGAGAGAAAAGTTTTTAATTCTTTATGCCGATTGGGTTTTTAGTGAGTTGCGGGGCAGGCTCTAGACCCTTAGTGCCCCTCATCTGCACCACATACCAGTGCTGGTCATGCTTCTTGGTGCCCTGAGGCCCTCATTTGCATTAAGAACCATTCATTTCAATGGGTCTGCCAAAAAAAACTGAAGTTACTCTGTGTGCATTCCGTTTCCGTATGTTCGTATGTCCGACCGCAAAAAATAGCACATGTCCTATTATTGTCCGCATTACGGACAAGGATAGGACTGTTCTATTAGGGGCCAGCTTTTCTGTTCCGCAAAATACAGACTGCACATGGACTTTATCTATATTTTTTGCAGACCCATTTTTGGCGGATGGGCTTGTTTTAGGCTTGTGTTAATGTTACTTGTATAGCAGTTTACTCTCAGATTTGGTCTCTATATGTTAGTATTACTGTACCTGACCATAATATGGTGTGTTTACATCGTGTGGCACTACTAGTTAGTCCTGACACCAAGACTCAGAACAAAATCAGTAGGCAGAAGTTGTCAGCCAGGTGGACAAAGGTCAGGGCAGGAGGAGTATGGGCAGGGTGGGGAACAGGCAGAAGGTCAAGACAAGAAGCAGACAATACAAGACAATACAATATTGTAGGATGCCTTAGCAGGTTGCAAAAACCAAAATGCACCTATTGCTTAGACACAGGACCCTGGGAGAAAAGCCCTAAAGATGACTGGGTCAGCTGGACATCGACTAATACAGCTTTGTTATGCCTGCCCTATAAGAGCCAGGAGTAAGTGCATATGATTAAGGAGGCTGCAGGGGGAAGGGGATCTGGAGGAGAAGACCTGGCACCTGGGAGGTGGCAGAAGCGGGTACCCCATACCAGAGTGTATGGAGAGCATAGGGCAGAAGGTGGTAGATGATTGCTGGATGGCTTCCACAAAGAGGGCAGGGCACAGTTGTTAAGCAGGGCATAACTCCACATGGGGCATCATCCAGAGTAAGTCCAGCCCTGATTACACATCTTACTGATGAAGAACATAAAGGTCAACTAGGGCAGGAAAGAAGGAGTCTAGACAACGGGAACTCTTTAGGATGCTCCAACTCAAAATATCTAATGGCTCAAAATTCAAAGATTGTGCGAGTCCAAGATCTGAACCTAACAGGGTATTCACGTGTTCACCCCCAAGTTTTCCAATGAGGAAAATGTAACAATATGAGGAGACACCCATTATGTCCTCAGTGTGCTGTAATTTGCTGATCTCCCGTGAAGAAGAGCTGAAGTGCAGCTGTCGGCCAAGCACGTGGCTAGCACAAATAAAAGTTTCAAAGCGAAGCAGCAGAAAAGTCTTATTTCAATGATCCATGACGGTGCGTCTCTTCTCTGTGTTATCCAAAGCCTTCCGCAAATGTTTCCGGCTGCTGACAGCCGATCGGAAGCAAAAAGGGGATGGATTTGCTAAGGATGCTTTGAGGTCACTTTTAACTCTCTTGACTTGGAATTTTGGAGACTGATTTTGGTCAATCCAATATTGCATTGAGGAATATGAAACATACTGTATAGATGATAATATAGAGTCCTGGGCATCATATCTCAGATGTAAACTCATTTGGTCGTCAGTGGCATAAAATGGTCATATATGAGCCAGTGGGATGAAGACTAAAGACTGGAATGCAATGACAGAACGGACCCAAGAGGTCTTCCTTAAACCTCTCTGAGCCAAGATCTTCATGAGATGGTATTTCACCCAGTCTAGAATTTCTCACATCTACCATAGTTACTCATTACAATACATTTGGGGCTAAGGGGCAACGAAGGGCACTAACTATATGTTACATGTGGTACCAAAACAGTTCTGATCCAAGTAGGTAGATGCTTGGGAATTGTTTAATGCCAAACACTTTAGAGGCAGTACATCGATACGTCCATTATGTATTTTATGCTGCCAAAATTGCAATATGTCGGCCTTCAGTTCTACTGGTGGTGATCACAACCAATATTTTTGGGGTCATGATGAAGAGACATATAAAAGGTTTCAATGGGTGGGAGTCGGAGCGATGAGACTACCCACCGATCCCTAGAACGAGGGGAGAGAAGCTCTCACATATCGCACTCTGTCTTCTCACGGCAGGAAATTGAAGTGAGCCAGGCCCATAGATTTTCATGGAAAGAGAGCACAACATGCGAGAGCTTCTCTCTCCATGTTCTAACAATCAGTGGGTAGTCTCATCACTTTGACTCCCACCGATCAAAACTTTTGATAAGTCTCCATGAGATATCGAAAGTTTTCTGAAAACTCAGTGATCCTTTAAAATCTCTTCTAGACTATGAGAAGTATCATTTTTGGACACCAAATCACTGATACTTGAGGGCCATTTTTGGGACGGGTGTAATTTTTCAAGGCAGGTATTAGAACCTGCACTTACTTGTTATAAGGGCACTAAAGTTCAAAAACTTTTGCATACAAAATAAGTTATTTTTTCTGTCTTGATTTTTCCAAGTAACTAATACTCTCCATCTGCTAGAAAAGTGTTACTTGTTTTGTGCAGGCTGAACAGGAATAAGTGAATATTATGCTGTACCAGGTGCCAACTCCCTCGTCATGACTGGCACACCAGGCCACCGCCACTGATCAATATGACTGAGCACAAATACATTTATTTTTTATTTTTTGTTATCCTGAATTCCTGTTAATGATCAGTCAGTGTTTGCTTTTTTAAAATACTTTCCAAATGTGTTTTGCGACTCTGATGACTAAAATATCCACAGTCTGGGAATCACTGGCTATAAACTATGATTATGTCTAGTGAGGTTGCCCCTTTGTATATTCTTTAGGTTCCATGTTGACTAGGAACCGCTTGACTTCCTGTGTGGGTGACAACCATCTTACTACATGTAATAAAGCGTCCACCTCACTGGTAGTCACGGGTACTTACTCTGCATCAGTTTCAATACATCTCCCCTATTGAGAACTGTGCCAACGCTACATTTTTAATGATTGACTCACCCTGAAAGCTTCTTTCACACTACCGCTAAAATGTCTCGGCAAAGGAACAGCCTTCTGGAGTTCATCGTATCCAGCATAGCTGAATACTAACTTTCCCTGCCGGAGACCATTGACTATCGTGAGACCCATCAGGGATCCGGCTGCTTGCAGAGTCAAAAAAGTATCATCTACTAATCAGCTTGTAACTCGTTTCCTGCAATGTTACACATCTAGAAGGTCCACAACAATGTCATCAAAAGATACCCCAAACTTCTTTTCCCATTCTGAGATGTATGGAATCTTATCTTGTTATCAAATATTTATATAGCATCCAGGTAGATGGTAATTTGAGGTAAATGGTCTCAGCAAAGCTCTGGTTTTGCTCTCCTGGCTTGGAAGATCAGCACCATTATTTTCTCATTGGTTCAAGAAGGTGGCCCAGATTTCCAGATTCATAGAAATCTATTGCTTAAATATAAGGAATCATGGTAAATTCCTTCCAATGTGGTCTCCTTGTATGTGATTTTTCATCGGTAAGGTCTGGGAATGGATGGGAAAATAATTCCTCTGACTCGAGTGGAGGGGCTATGGTGGTTGTGGTGGTGGTGTCTTTGGGGATGCACACAGTGAGGAGGGTGCAGATACAGAGGATGAGAAGGGTGCAGAAGCGGAAGGCTGAGTGCGTCACTCAACCAACTCTGGTGCGCCCTTTGAAGTTATCGCACGCGCCTTCTCCAAGTTCCCACCTAGGCTCCGGCCTGGTGCACCTGCCCGACCCCTACCATCCCTGTGGAACGGTCTGCATTATCCTCTGCCTGTCATTTTCTAAATGACCCTCTGCCTAAGTCCATAGAGAAGAGCAGTATTTGTGGAAGAAGGTATATCGCAGCCCTCAATCAGTATTTGGTGGAAAAAGGTATATGGCACCCCACAATCAGTATTTGTCGGAAACAGGTATATGGCACCCCTCAATCAGTATTTTGTGGAAGCAGGTGTATCGCAGCCCTCAATCAGTATTTGGTGTAAGAAGGTATATATCAATAGCACCCCTCAATCAGTATTTTGTGGAAGAAGGTATATAGCACCCCTCAATCAGTATTTGGCAGAAACTGGTATATAGCACCCCCTCAATTAGTATTTGGCGGAAACAGGTATATAGCACCCCTCAATCAGGATTTGTTGGAAGAAGGTATATAGCAATAGCACCCCTCAATCAGTATTTAGTGGAAAAAGGTATATGGCACCCCTCAATCAGTTTTTGGCAGAAACAGGTATAAAGCACCCCTTAATCAGTATTTGACGGAAACATGTATATGGCACCCCTCAATCAGTATTTTGTGGAAGCAGGTATATTGCAGCCCTCAACCAGTATTTGGCGGAAACAGGTATATTGCAACCCTCAATCAGTATTTGGCAGAAACAGGTATATAGCACCCCTTAATCAGGATTTTGTGGAAGAAGGTATATGGCACCCCTCAATCAGTATTTGGTGGAAGAAGGTATATAGCAATAGCACCCCTCAATCAGTATTTTGTGAAAGAAGGTATATGGCACCCCTCAATCAGTATTTGTCGGAAACAGGTTAATAGCACCCCTCAATCAGTATTTGGCAGAAACAGGTATATAGCAGCCCTCAATCAGTATTTTGTGGAAGAAGGTATAGGGCACCCCTCAATCAGTATTTGGCGGAAACTGGTATATAGCACCCCTCAATCAGTTTTTTGGGGGCAACAAGTATATCACACCCGTTGCAATTAGTTACTCCAATAGTGTTTGTCCCTCTATATAGCTGCAGTATCGCAGCAGAACCGCACACAACTGCTGCACAATACAAATACACTATAATATAATTTCTGTTAGAAAGTATAAGTATATCACACCCCTCTATATCACACCTATCAATAGCACACCTATATACCAGTCCTTAAAAGGACTTTTGTGGCCCTATTAGCTAGCGTTTGGTGTCCCTAACTGTCCCAGCTCCAAAATGCAACCTCGCCCTACACTGGCAAAATACATAAGTAAAATGGCTGCCAGATCGGGTTCTGTTATAGGGTTGGTGGTGTGTCCATGTGCTGAAACGTCTCAATTGGCTGTCCTGTCCCACCTGGTGGATGTGTCATGGGTCAAAGTTCTGCGCTATGCAAAAAAATATGGCGCATGTGAATATCGCCATATGTTCGCATATTCGGCGAATCGCGAACGAGCAAAGTTTGCCGCAAAACGGGTGAACTGCAAGGCCATCTCTAGTGACAATTCAGCTGTCACTATGCAAGCAAGTGAGCATGCATCGGGCCATTTGTGCAAGTGACTAGGAGGGACTCCCTGCCTCCATCTCCACTGCATACTGCCACGGTGTGTCTAGGTCCTCTGCCTCGTCTTCCTAATTGCCCTGTAGCTGCTCCTGCTCCTCCTCTCCTGTCACCTGTGTAGAAAAACCACCCATTTCACTACACATTGCTTTTGCTCCAATGTCCTCCTTCTCCTCCTCCTCCAGTTCAGCCCCGACAGAGCTCATGTGGCCTTGAGATCTAGGTACCACGTCTCCAGCCCCCTGACCAGCCAGATTTACCAGCATCTGTTCCAGGACATGAAGCAGTGGAATGACGTTGTTCATCGCGTAGTCCTGGCAACTGACAAATAACGTGGCCTCCTCAAAGGGCTTGAGCAAACGCATAACCTGCCACTGGCGGACATCGAAGTTGCACAGGGAAGTACTCCTATCCGCTTGGATCATCAAGAAATTGTTTATGACCTTTCTCTGTTTGTATATTCGGTCCAACATATGGAAGGTGGAATTCCAACGGGTGGAAACGTTGCATATCAGCCTATGTTTAGGGATGCTGTTCTGCCGCTGCAGCTCAAGGAGGGTGTGCTTGGCAGTGTGCGAGTGGCTGAAGTGCATGCAAAATTTCCTGGCCATTTTTAGGATGTCTTGCAGATGGGTGGAAGACTTTAGGAACCGCTTGAAAACCAGATTGAACACGTGTGCCATGCAGGGTGCATGGCTCAGCCCTCCTCGACACAGCGCCGACACCATGTTCTTCCCGTTGTCAGTCACCATGTTTCCAATTTTGAATTGTCGTGGAGAAAGCCAGGATTCGATTTCTTGATGAAGGACACGGAGCAGTTCCTCCCCTGTGTGTCTCCATTCGCCCAGGCAAACCAGGTGCACAACAGCGTGACACCGCTGTACCCTGCACATGTGGTATGCTGGAGGGGCACTGTGAATTGTCCCTGCAGTGGAGGCTGAGGTCACGGTGGAGGATGAGGAGGCAGAGGCGGACGTTGTCGCAGGACCAGCGGCTTGAGAGCGTGGAGGCAGAAGATGCGTCACCTGGCCAAGTGTCATGCCCTGCTCAGATTGTGTGCGGAGGTCTGCCAGGTTAGCAGCACGTGTGTAGTTTTTTGTTTTTGTTTTGGAGTTGAGCTGTATCCGCCTCCCTTCAGGTGCCCTGGGTGCGGTCGTTTGTAGGAGTTTAAATAACGCCTCTTCCCAGTGTTCCATGCGGGTTATAGCTTCAATTATGCTCTGTGGAAGGAAGGAAGGATTTGCCATTTCTGCTCTGTGACAAGATATTTCGATTTTGGTTTTCTTTTGGGTGTTCTGTCTAGGCTGTTAGGGAGATGCCTGCCTCCTCCAGGTCCTGAGGAAGCAGGCTGTCTCTTTTCCCCTGTCACCATCTTAGGGATTTTAGGGTATCTTCAGCCTTATGCACGGGGGCACGTTTATTCCCACCTTCAGGGTCTGAACGTGGGCACAGTAGTCTAGGAAGAGATGGTAGGGATTTGTAAGGAGGTGACCTTTTATCCCCAGCTTCTGGCCTAGACACTTGTTTGTGGTTTTCTGTGTTATCTTGTATCCTGTTCACCGTGACACCAAGTTGCTGGTTTGGCTGTGCAGGAACCATATTCACCCAGTGGGCCGTAAAGGACATGTATTGTCCCTGACCGTAGTTACAGCTCCACACATCGGGACTCTCCACCTCAGCTTGGCACAAGTCATCAGTTCTCTAAAAGGTGCAGTGTCCACCAATTGGAAAGGGAGGGACTGCAGCACCAGCAACTTGGCCAGGTGTACATTCAGCTTCTGCGCCGTTGGATCAGTGCACGCATACTGTTGTCTCTTGGCAATCGCTTTGTTGATCAATTGCTGACGGAATGACTAACGAGGAGCAGGAGCATCAGGACCAGCAGATGATGGGAAGGACAGACAGTTCCCTTCAGCTGAGGTTGTGGAGCCTTGACCGCCTGAAATTGAGTGCGTGCCACTTAGCGATGCAGCAGTTGCTGCGGCAGGCTGGACAACCACATCGGAGCCACGGTTCTCCCAGGCCACTTTATGGTGATGCGGCATGTGTTGACCCAGGGCCGTGGTGCCAACATTGGCACCCTGGCCATGCTTCACCTTCTGCCCACAGATTCTATAAATGGACATGTTTACCTCCTTCGGCAGCTTAACAAAAATCTTCCACACAGCCGGGTAGGTGATTTTACCCCAACACTATGCACTGACTGACTGCTACCGCCGCTGCTTTCATGAACCTCTGCACCACTACTTTCCAGTCAGGTAGGCTCCTGTGAAGCCGGTGGTCTACCCCGGGCATGTTTGGCTCCTGACCTCCCACTGCTGCCACCCTGCTGACTGTCAGCCATGCTAGCGACTTCCTGGCTCCGTCGCTGCCTCACGGGCAAGCTGCCACCCTCTTCTCCCGATGATGATGAAGCCCCTAATTTACCCGGTTACCAAGTGTGATCAGCTACATCATCATCATCGAGTACTGTATGTACGTCACTGATGTCCCCCTCAACGGTCTCTGGGTCAGGAGCCTGACCACTTGCAATACCAGCTCCCACGCCACTCTCCTCATCAATACTTGCCCACCTACCGGAGGAAGCAGCGGATGTCTCCTCCACATCTTGGCTGGCCAGTAGCTGCTGACTGTCCTCTAGTAGCTCGTCCTCGCTGTATAGTGGAGCTGAGCCTACAGCATATAATACTTGTCTGGCTGAGGGAACAGAAAAGGACAGAAGCAGTTTGAGGACAGGTGAGGGCACAGGGCCTACTCCCGGGCCATGCCAACTAAGGGTTGTGTCTGCCGAACCAACCGACTCTTGACTGGGGGTGTCTGATGTCACTTGGGACGAAGTGGATGACCGATTCAACCATTCAAGAACTGATGGGTTGCTGGTCAAGACACGACCGCTAGATGACAGCGGGAGCTCAGGCCTCTCGTTGCGACTCCTGCTGCTACGCCCTCTTACTCTGCTGCAACCTGTGCCTGCGCCAGAAACATTTAGGCCTCTGCCACTCCTCTGTCTGGCATATTGTTAGATCAAATAAATAAATAAAAAGGAAATTAAAACACCCCAAAAAAATCAGTAATTTTCGCACTTCACCCTTTTATTCCCACTAATACAAGCCAAAAAAAGCTTTAGAACATATACCGTATTTTTCACCCCATAAGACGCACTTTTTCTTCCCCCAAAATGGGGGAGAAATGCCCCTGCGTCTTATGGGGCGAATGCTGCCACTTTTACATCGCTGGCAGCGATGTATGAGCAGAGCGGGGACTCGGGGAGGGACTGGGAGGAGCTGGGGGCCGGCAATAGCGGCGGGGCGGTGCAGTCAGTGTAGTATAGCACCGCCCCGCCGCTCCGGTATGCTAATATAAGATCTCATATTGAAGTAATAGTTATTAAACATGCCCCCCAACTGCTATTACTACCTTACCTCCTAATCGCTGCTGTAGAATTCAGGCCAGGCGGGCGGGCGGGCGGCAGCGTAACTCGTCTCACGTGCCTGCGCCGCCTACTTTATGAATGAAGTAGGCGGCGCAGGCAAGTGACGTCAGTGAGACGCGCCGTCCGGCCGTCCGGCCGTCCTGCCTGCCTGATTTCTACAGCAGCGATTAGGATGAAAGGTAGTAATAGGAGTTGGGGGGCATGTTTAATAACTATTAATTCAATATGACAACTTATATTTTGTGTGGCGGGCGGGAGGGGGGGCGGTTCGGATTGCGATCTGTGGATGGCACTGTTATGGCCTGGGGGGGTCTGTGCATGGCACTGTTATGGGCTGGGGGGTCTGTGGATGGCACATATATAACAGTGCCACCCACAGACCCCCCCCAGCCCATAACAGTGCCATGCACAGACCCCCCCGGGCCATAACAGTGCCATTCACAGATCTCCCCTGTAACAGTGTCAGCCACAGACCCCCCCCCCCCCTGTAACAGTGCAAGCCACAGATCCCCCCCCCCCATAACAGTGTCAGTTATCCGTCCGTCATCCACAGATCCCCCCATAACAGTGTCCGTCATCCACAGATCCCCCCATAACAGTGTCCGTCATCCACAGATCCCCCCATAACAGTGTCCGTCATCCACAGATCCCCCATAACAGTGTCCGTCATCCACAGATCCTCCATAACAGTGTCCATCATCCACAGATCCCCAGTAATAGTGCCATCCACAGACCACCATTAGTTCCAAACCCACCAAACACACAGCACACCTTTTGGTTAAAAATATTTTTTTTCTTATTTTCCTCCCCAAAAACCTAGGTGCGTCTTATGGGCCGGTGCGTCTTATAGGGCGAAAAATACGGTAACTGCACCGCACAAGGGCAAATAAGCCGTATAAATATTTCCTTGTAATAAACCCTGTTAATGGCTGTATGAAACAGCACCCCAATAACAAGAACGGTTTGCTGGAATTACAGAGCTGTATAATGGCAATTTGGATCCTCAGTCAGTGCAGCAAGGTGTAATAGGATTGTTCCTATTACCCAGGCTGTAACCTCCCCTACTGAACCCCTGTTCTACATAAATGCTGTGGAATGATTCCTCCCTATCCTTTCCTTACACCTTGAATAATCTTTCCCTGCACTTGTAAATCATTTTTTTTTGCACAATGAAGTCTTTCCTAGCACTGTCCCTAGCGCCTGCTGACGTCTCTCCCTGCACTAAGTACACTGGAAAATAGCAGAATCCAAGATGGCTGAGGCTATTTATAGGGCTGTGACATTACAGGGCTGGCTGGCTGGCTGCCGATTGGTTGCGTGCATGGGATTATGGGTGATCCCGCCTTCCCAGAGTTCCTTGCTCCATGTCCTAACACGTGCAGCAGCCATTTTAGGAAAAATTCGGTGCGAATCAAATTTTTCCTGAAATTTGGATTAAATTCCACTTCGTCAACTTCGATTCGCTTATAGCTAGTGAGCACCAAAGCATTTTATTTTATCTTTTTTTTATTATTATTATTTTTACTTATTGATCGTAATTTTGTAAAATGGAATAAGACAGGGTTTAAAAAAAAAAAAGTGTAAGTAAACAGGTAAAAGACACAAGAAATTCCTGTACAAAGCATCACTTTAGGCAACTTTCATAGACATGTGTGGTCCATACCTGCCCTTTATTCTACATTACGGAGTAGAAACAGATGTTTTGATGGAAAATCTTCGGATGGAATTTTCTGTTGCAGCCCATGTTTAAAAGCATGAAGGAGAAAAAGATCAAAACAAGGTGCCGCGCTGAGATACAGATTTATATCTGTCTGTTCCACGCTATTCACGTACTGGACTTTTTTTGCGGAGAGCTTTAAAAGAATACATTTAAAGAGTGCAAGGTTTGTGATTCCTAGAGAATCAGTCATTTAGATTTTGGTAAATAACATAGTAACATAGGACATAGTACATAAGGCCCGAAAAAAGACATTTGTCCATCCAGTTCGGCCTGTCATCCTGCAAATAAGTAGAGAAGAAAAAATTGTGCCATCAAGACTACCTCCATCCATTGCTTGGTTAGGGCGTATAATACATTAGGATCCCTTAGAAGGTTTGAACTCTACTTGTGGAGATCTAGATAGTATAGGGAGTCTTACAGGCAAAGCTTCCTGGGAAAAAATATGCAAATTATCTTTTCTAGAAGGAAGCAAACTAGTGGTGCATTGATTATTGGGACAGCTATCTATAGGTGGCACTAGAGAGTTTTCTGGAAGAGAGCTAAGGTTAAGAAGAGGTACCAGCAGCTGGAGCAGGAGTATCTCCTGTAACCTGAGCGCTCCTGCTCCAGCTGCTGGTACAAGCAGGGTAGAGGTAAGATTTAGCCTCCAGACTGTTGTGTAATTGAGCAAACACCTATAAATTCCCTTGGACCAATTCTCATAGAAGAATATTCTGTTCATAGAAAATATATTTCATATATATTAACCCCTTAAGGACCCTTTATGTACTAGTACGTCATGGCGGCAAGTGACTTGCCAACCTTTGACATACTAGTAAGTCATGATGATCAGGCGGGCCCAGGAGCTGTGCTTGCCTGATCAATGCAGGGGCCCGGCTGTGACTGACAGTCGGGCCCCTGCTATATCTGCCAGCATCGCTTTAAAGGAAACCTGTCACTAGTTTTATGGTGTCCTAAATAAGGGCAACATAAATAAGTGACTGATTCTCTTAGCAAAATGCTGGGTCACTTTCTTTAACCACCTCCGGACCGCCTAACGCAGATGTGCGGTCCGGAGGTGGCAGCGCTGCGCACAGTCACGCATATACGCGTCATCTCGCGAGACGCGAGATGACGCGAGTATGCGCCCGCGCGTGCGCAGTTCGCGCCGGCATTTCGTTCAGGACCATTTCGTCAGCAACCTGCCAGCCAATGATCGTGGCTGGCAGGTTGCTGATTTTTAAAAAAGCCAATCACAGAGCCATATACAGACGTGGACAAAATTGTTGGTACCCTTTGGTCAATGAAAGAAAAAGTCACAATGGTCACAGAAATAACTTTAATCTGACAAAAGTAATAATAAATTAAAATTCTATAAATGTTAACCAATGAAAGTCAGACATTGTTTTTCAACCATGCTTCAACAGAATTATGTAAAAAAATAAACTCATGAAACAGGCATGGACAAAAATGATGGTACCCCTAACTTAATATTTTGTTGCGCAACCTTTTGAGGCAATCACTGCAATCAAACGCTTCCTGTAACTGTCAATGAGACATCTGCACCTCTCAGCAGGTATTTTGGCCCACTCCTCATGAGCAAACTGCTCCAGTTGTGTCCGGTTTGAAGGGTGCCTTTTCCAGACTGCATGTTTCAGCTCCTTCCAAAGATGCTCAATAGGATTGAGGTCAGGGCTCATAGAAGGCCACTTTAGAATAGTCCAATTTTTTCCTCTTAGCCATTCTTGGGTGTTTTTAGCGGTGTGTTTTGGGTCATTGTCCTGTTGCAAGACCCATGACCTGCGACTGAGACCAAGCTTTCTGACACTGGCTAGTACATTTCTCTCTAGAATTCCTTGATAGTCTTGAGATTTCATTGTACCCTGCACAGATTCAAGACACCCTGTGCCAGACGCAGCAAAGCAGCCCCAGAACATAACAGAGCCTCCTCCATGTTTCACAGTAGGGACAGTGTTCTTTTCTTGATATGCTTCATTTTTTCGTCTGTGAACATACAGCTGATGTGCCTTGGCAAAAACTTCGATTTTTGTCTCATCTGTCCACAGGACATTCTCCCAGAAGCTTTGTGGCTTGTCAACATGTAGTTTGGCATATTCCAGTCTTGCTTTTTTATGATTCGTTTTCAACAATGGTGTCCTCCTTGGTCGTCTCCCATGTAGTCCACTTTGGCTCAAACAACGACGGATGGTGCGATCTGACACTGATGTTCCTTGAGCATGAAGTTCACCTTGAATCTCTTTAGAAGTCTTTCTAGGCTCTTTTGTTACCATTCGGATTATCCGTCTCTTAGATTTGTCATCAATTTTCCTCCTGCGGCCACGTCCAGGGAGGTTGGCTACAGTCCCATGGATCTTAAACTTATGAATAATATGTGCAACTGTACTCACAGGAACATCTAGTTGCTTGGAGATGGTCTTATAGCCTTTACCTTTAACATGCTTGTCTATAATTTTCTTTCTGATCTCTTGAGACAGCTCTTTCCTTTGCTTCCTCTGGTCCATGTCGAGTGTGGTACACACCATATCACCAAACAACACAGTGATTACCTGGAGCCATATATATAGGCCCAATGGCTGATTACAAGGTTGTAGACACCTGTGATGCTAATTAGTGGACACACCTTGAATTAACATGTCCCTTTGGTCACATTATGTTCTGTGTTTTCTAGGGGTACCATCATTTTTGTCCATGCCTGTTTCATGAGTTTATTTTTTTACATAATTCTGTTGAAGCATGGTTGAAAAACAATGTCTGACTTTCATTGGTTAACATTTATAGAATTTTAATTTATTATTACTTTTGTCAGATTAAAGTTATTTCTGTGACCATTGTGACTTTTTCTTTCATTGACCAAAGGGTACCAACAATTTTGTCCACGTCTGTATCAGATCATATTTGTAAATATGATCTGTTATATGGCTGCCTGCTCCTCTGCTGGTTCTTTTCGTCGGTTGGATCCAGCAGAGGAGCAGGCTTCACAGTGAGTACACCAAACAGCACACTTTAGCCCCAGATCACCCCCCTGAACCCCAATTAACCCTTTGATCACCCCTTTGATCACCCCTGTCAATCACAAGTGAAAAGAAAAAAGTGATCAGTGCAAACTGTCACTTTTTTTTTTCACTGTTATTGACCGTTAGGTTTTAGGTATAGTTTAGGTCCCTTGGTTAGGTAGTTAGCGATCAGTTAGCGCCCAGCCCACCGCACCGCAGTCCGTTATTCGCTGATTAGCCTATCGCTAATCAGCATTTGTACTTTTATAGTATCTGGAAGTAATCAAAACTGATCACAGTCAGATCTATAATAGTATTAGTGTCACTTTAGTTCGCCCTCCACCCAAAACGCAGTGTTTGCCCGATGAGGCCTGATCGGTCGCCCACACGTGCGTTCGCCCACACCCGCCCCACCGCAGTGACAAAAAAAAAAATTTTTTTTGATCACTGCACATTCACTTTACACGCACTGCGGCGATAAAAAAATCAGTTTTGATATTTTTTATCAACCGCAGCGGGCTCCGGTACTTCGCTAGCCTCCCCTTTGTAAGACAGGCTTGCTTTTTTTTTCTTGGGTAGTCTCAGGGAATACCCCTAAATTTTGTTGCCCACATGTCTAACAGGGGGTATTCCTCTGAAGAGGCCTACAGGCTTCTGACCCAGTCGGATGAGGAGTGGGAACCCTCATCTGATGAATCCAGCGGGTCAGAATACGAACCTGTAGAAAGCAGTGGCTCTCTGACCCAAAGTTCGGACGAGGAGGCTGAGGTCCCTGATACCACCAGGCGTACCCGGCCCCGTGTCGCTAGACCGCAGGTTGCGCAGGATCCGCTTCAAGAGCAGCAGAGTGGGGCTGGTGCTGTCGGATTACGTGGTGAGGCATACACCAGCAGCCCAGCCCTCCCTGGACCTAGTACCAGCACTGCCGTACAACCTGGTGAAGTAGCGAGCACCAGAAGGGCAGTTGAAGCTGGTACGGTGGCACGTGCAGTAGTGACCCCGTCGCAGCCACCGCAAAGACGTGCCCGTAGAGCCCCTAGAATCCCAGAGGTGCTGGCAAACCCTGATTGGCAGTCCCCAACTTCCGCCGCACCTTTAGTTTTCCCTTTCACTGCCCAGTCTGGAGTTCGGGTTGAGACAGCTCAGATCGGTTCGGCCCTGGGATTTTTTGAGCTGTTCTTGACTGCGGAGCTTTTAGACATAGTTGTGGCCGAAACAAACAGGTATGCCACACAATTTATCACCGCTAACCCGGGAAGCTTTTATGCCCAGCCTTTCCAGTGGAAACCAGTCCAAGTTTCCAAACTTAAAACTTTTCTGGGCCTTCTCCTCAACATGGGCCTGACAAAAAAGCATGAATTGCGGTCATATTGGTCCACGAACCCGATTCATCACATGCCCATGTTCTCTGCTGCTATGTCCAGGGCACGTTTTGAGGCCATCCTGCGGTTCCTGCACTTTAGTGACAACACCGCCTCCCGTCCCAGGGGCCACCCTGCTTTTGACCGGCTCCACAAAATTCGGCCCCTCATAGACCATTTCAACCAGAAATTTGCAGATACCCCAGAGCAAAACATCTGCATAGACGAGTCCCTGGGGTCAAATTGTATAAGCTCTGTGAAAGGGCCACAGGCTATACCCACAAATTTCGTGTCTATGAGGGAAAAGATCAGACCCTGGAGCCGGTCGGTTGCCCTGACTACCTGGGGAGCAGTGGGAAGACAGTTTGGGACTTGGTGTCACCCTTATTTGGCAAGGGGTACCATCTTTATGTGGACAATTTTTACACAAGTGTGGCCCTCTTTAGGCATTTGTTTCTAGAACGGATTGGCGCCTGTGGTACCGTTGCGCGGGCTTCCCCCAACGGCTCGTTACCACCCGTCTTGCAAGGGGGCAGAGGGCCGCACTGTGTAACGAAGAACTGCTCGCGGTGAAATGGAGAGACAAGCGTGACGTTTACATGCTCTCCTCCATTCACGCAGACACGACAATACTAATTGAGCGAGCAACCCGTGTCATTGAAAAGCCCCTCTCAGTCCACGACTATAACCTCCACATGGGAGGGGTCGACTTCAATGACCAGATGTTGTCTCCGTATTTTGTTTCCCGACGCACCAGACGCTGGTATAAGAAGGTGTCTGTATATTTAATTCAATTGGCTCTGTACAATAGTTTTGTTCTCTACAGTAAGGCTGGGAGAACTGGATCCTTCCTCAAATTTCAGGAAGAGATCATCGAGAACCTCCTGTATCCAGGAGGTTCCGTGGCCCCAACCACCAGTGTAGTTAGCCGTCTACACGAGCGACATTTCCCCAATGTCGTTCCTGGTACCTCAACCCAACAGTCACCCCGAAAAAGATGTCGTGTCTGTAGCAGGAGTGGAATAAGGCGTGACACCCGCTATTTCTGTCCTGACTGTCCTGACCACCCTGCCCTATGCTTTGGAGAGTGTTTCCGGAAGTACCACTCACAGGTACACTATTAGCATAGGGATCATCTCACCAGGACAGGCACACAGGGCTATTAGGGCCCATTCACTCACTGCTGCTGCAAAAGTCTCCTTTCACATGGGACAAAGTGCATAACGCACTTCGCCACATCTTTGGGCGATTTGCGCTTTGCACATTGACCCATGGGGAAGGAGAGGTTTGTTCTATAAAGGTAAAAAAACACAAAAAAAAAAAAAAAAAAAAACACCAGTAAGCAAACACGTTAATGTTCAGTTAAAAAAGTTAAAGTTTATATGTTCTGTTGCAAAGTTAATAAAATTATTGCGTTGCGGCCTGGTTTTTTCTTTTTTTCTTTTTTTTCTTTTTTTACCTTCCAGGTGGACCAACCGATTGACTAGCTGCAGCACCGATGTGCATTCTGACAAAAGCATTGCGCTGCTGTCAGATTACACGCAAGTCGGTGTATGCGGCGCTGCAAGACGGGATTTTCTCCTCTGCAGTGACAGATACGTTTGCCAAGGCATACGAGCTGAGGAGGAGGCGGCGTTCCTATGCTTTGGCAAACACTTTGTATATATATATAAAAAATTAAAAATAAAATCCCGGCAATGATTTATTCATCCACATCGATTGATGTGAATGGAGAAATCTGGTTTGCCAGGGCATACGAGCTAAGTGGGTATGGATGTAGGGCGGAGCTCCTATGTCCTGGCAGACGCCTTTCCCCTCCTTTCTTTTTTTTTTGGCAGAGATTTTTTCATCCACATTGATCGATGCGAATGAAGAAATCTGTGCCGTTCATTTTTTTCTTTCAGCCCAGAGGCTGAACGGAAAAAAAAATCTCATTACCTGTATGCTCAATATAAGGAGAATAGCAGAAACTCCTAATGCTGGCCATACATGTGATGATTGCGGAGACCCTCAAATGCCAGGGCAGTACAAACACCCCACAACTGACCCCATTTTGGAAAGAAGACACCCCAAGGTATTCCGTGAGGGGCATGGCGAGTCCATGAAAGATTTAAATTTTTGTCCTAAGTTAGCGGAAAGTGAGACTTTGTGAGAAAAAAAAATAAATGATCAATTTCCGCTAACTTATGCAAAAAAAAAAAATTTCTATGAACTTGCCAGGCCCCTCATTGGATACCTTGGGGTGTCTTCTTTCCAAAGTGGGGTCACATGTGGGGTATTTATACTGCCCTGGCTTTTTAGGGGCCCTAAAGCGTGAGAAGAAGTCTGGGATCCAAATGTCTAAAAATGCCCTCCTAAAAGGAATTTGGGCACCTTTGCGCATCTAGGCTGCAAAAAAGTGTCACACATCTGGTATCGCCGTACTCAGGAGAAGTTGGGCAATGTGTTTTGGGGTGTCATTTTACATATACCCATGCTGGGTGAGATAAACATCTTGATCAAATGCCAACTTTGTATAAAAAAATTGGAAAAGTTGTCTTTTGCCAGGATATTTCTCTCACCCAGCATGGGTATATGTAAAATGACACCCCAAAACACATTCCCCAACTTCTCCTGAGTACGGCGATACCAGATGTGTGACACTTTTTTGCAGACAAGGTGGGCAAAGGGGCACATATTCCAAAGTGCACCTTTCGGATTTCGCAGGCCATTTTTTACACATTTTGATTGCAAAGTACTTCTCACACATTTGGGCCCCTAAATTGCCAGGGCAGTATAACTACGCCACAAGTGACCCCATTTTGGAAAGAAGACACCCCAAGGTATTCCGTGAGGGGCATGGCGAGTTCCTAGAATTTTTTATTTTTTGTCGCAAGTTAGTGGAATATGAGACTTTGTAAGGAAAAAAGAGAAAAAAAAAAATCATCATTTTCCGCTAACTTGTGACAAAAAAAAAAAATTTCTAGGAACTCGCAGTGCCCCTCACGGAATACCTTGGGGTGTCTTCTTTCCAAAATGGGGTCACTTGTGGCGTAGTTATACTGCCCTGGCAATTTAGGGGCCCAAATGTGTGAGAAGTACTTTGCAATCAAAATGTGTAAAAAATGGCCTGCGAAATCCGAAAGGTGCACTTTGGAATATGTGCCCCTTTGCCCACCTTGGCAGCAAAAAAGTGTGACACATCTGGTATCGCCGTACTCAGGAGAAGTTGGGGAATGTGTTTTGGGGTGTCATTTTACATATACCCATGCTGGGTGAGAGAAATATCTTGGTCAAATGCCAACTTTGTATAAAAAAATGGGAAAAGTTGTCTTTTGCCAAGATATTTCTCTCACCCAGCATGGGTATATGTAAAATGACACCCCAAAACACATTCCCCAACTTCTCCTGAGTACGGCGATACCAGATGTGTCACACTTTTTTGATGCCAAGGTGGGCAAAGGGGCACATATTCCAAAGTGCACCTTTCGGATTTCACCGGTCATTTTTTACACATTTTGAGTGCAAAGTTCTTCTCACACATTTGGGCCCCTAAATTGCCAGGGCAGTATAACTACCCCACAAGTGACCCCATTTTGGAAAGAAGACACCCCAAGGTATTCTGTGAGGGGCATGGTGAGTTCCTAGAATTTTTTATTTTTTGTCGCAAGTTAGTGGAATATGAGACTTTGTAAGAAAAAAATAAAATAAAAAATCATCATCATTTTCCGCTAACTTGTGACAAAAAATAAAAAGTTCTATGAACTCACTATGCCCATCAGCGAATACCTTAGGGTGTCTACTTTCCGAAATGGGGTCATTTGTGGGGTTTTTCTACTGTTTGGGCATTGTAGAACCTCAGGAAACATGACAGGTGCTCAGAAAGTCAGGGCTGTTTCAAAAAGCGGAAATTCACATTTTTGTACCATAGTTTGTAAATGCTATAACTTTTACCCAAACCATTTTTTTTTTGCCCAAACATTTTTTTTTTATCAAAGACATGTAGAACAATAAATTTGGCGAAAAATGTATATATGGATGTCGGTTTTTTTGCAAGATTTTACAGCTGAAAGTGAAAAATGACATTTTTTTGCAAAAAAATCGTTACATTTTGATTAATAACAAAAAAAGTAAAAATGTCAGCAGCAATAAAATACCACCAAATGAAAGCTCCATTAGTGAGAAGAAAAGGAGGTAAAATTCATTTGGGTGGTAAGTTGCATGACCGAGCGATAAACGGTGAAAGGAGTGTAGTGCCGAATTGTAAAAAGTGCTCTGGTCATGAAGGGGGTTTCACCTAGCGGGGCTGAGGTGGTTAATAGACGCAGTCAATCTGCAACAACATCTTGTATTGAAAAGCTCCAGCTGATAATGATGAGTCATGAATATTTATGAGCTCCTGACTCTCCCCGCCCACCTGCTGCTGAGTGACAGTTTTTTTTCCATATGAATCAGCAGCAGGTGGGCAGGGGAGTGGCTATAGCTCTGAATTAAAAAAACACTCACTGACATCACGCTGGACTCAAATCAGCTCATTAGCATGCGGCATCTTTGTGTGTATATTATGAGGTAACCATCTGTCACACCAGTAAGTGAATACATCTAAGGCACTTTTTAGTAGTTAATGATTGTATATAATTTGTTAGATTATAATCAAATATCCACATGACAGGTTCCCTTCAAATGCAGACCATAGTATATACAAGGGACTTAGAGGGAGGGGGCTCCCTCTGCCTCTCCATTGGACCGCTGCGCTGCAGTGACAGAGGGCCAATGGCTGCCATGGCTACCCCAGGCCTCGAAAAGGCCTCGGGGTCTGCCAGGTACAAAAGCCTGTGAGAAAATAAAACTTTACAGTAAATAAAAGAGCCCCTTTCACTTTGTCAAGCTATTTTTAATTAAAAAAAATTAGACATAATAGACATATTAGATATTGCCGCATTCGTAACGATTGGCTCTATAAAAATATCACATGACCTACCCGCTCAGGTGAAGCCATAAAAAATAAAATAAAAACGGTGCCAAAAATGCCCATTTTTGGTTACCTTGCCCAAAAAAAGTGTAATATTGAACGATCAAAATATCTTATGTACCTAAAAATGGTGCCAATAAAAGTGTCAACTCTTCCTGCAAAAATCGAGCCCCTACACAAGATGATCGGCATAAAAATAAATAAAAATATGGCTTTCAGATAATGGAGACACAAAAACATTATTTATTTTTCAAAAATGCTTTATTATGTAAAACTGAAAGAAAAAAAAGAAAATAGATATATTTGCTTTGCAAAAATAACACATGATCTGTTCTGTCAGCTGAATGCCGTAAAAAATAAAAAATAAAAACAGTGGCAGAACAGATATTTTTTGGTTACCTTTCCTCACAAAAAGTGCAATATCGAGCAATCAAAAATCATATGTACCCCAAAATAGTACACAAAAAGTGCACGGGTCTAGCTTGGAGCCTTGACCAAAAAAATCCCAAAATATATGAAGTAAATGGAATGGTCCCTTATTGGGGATCAAAGGGAATAAAACTTAACATTTAATGGTAATAAGATTAGAATAAATGGCACAAAAAAGGATACAAAAATTAGACAAGCCTGGATGGGCCAAAAACAATTGCACGACAATGCACCAGTGTAAAGAATGTATGGATCCCGAAATTATATAGAGGGATCCGCATGGGATTATAATCATCCCATTAGCTTTTATTAGTTTGTGGCGGGAAAATTTCCCGCCTAAAAGTGTGTTAGGTGAGCTAAAAATAGTTGGTTACTGGGGGTCTGGGGCAGATGTCAATCATTGGGTCAGTAAGTGACCTATGGAGTAGTGTTGCTGGGCAGAGTGGCCTGAGATGCCCAGCAACAGTTGGGTCATTGGTGGGACAGTTTCAAGGCCCCCCATAGTTAGGGCTATATAGTAGCGGTAGCGGGCAGTGTTAGGCTGTCATCTCAACAGCATCTGGAGGAGGTGCTGCCTGCCTGCATACCTGATGGAGGAGTTTGTGGCTGAGCTGCGGAGGCGTGCGGGAGATGGAGAGACGGCGTCCTGGCTGGAATCCTGCTTAGCTGACTGGTCTGCATCGGTGGCTGTTCCGGCGGTGGTGTGCGATCCTGGCGATGTCCCGGTCCCGGCGGTGTCTGCGGCTGACTTATCCGAAGGTCTCCCTGTGGTGCCTGCGCTGCGCTCTTCAAGAAGAGAGAAGAGGCAGCGCACCCGTTTCTCTCCCTCCCCCTGTAGGTCTGTCCCGGAAAGGAGAAGATCGGAGAGACGGAGTGCTGCTGTAGAAGAAACCGGAAGTGGCCGCTTGGGGATGACATCACAGGCTGAGGTCCGTCCTGAATCTGCGTCCCCAGGAAACTTGGAGCAGCTTTTTGGTTCCGCTTCTGCCCTGCAGCATTTTGGTTCCCAGGAAGGTCCTGCTGTGAGAAGAGCATCGCTTGAGCCCCCTGCACATCCTTCGCGGCAACATGGACGTAGACGACGCAGAATGGAGCCACAGCCTGTGCAGCACCAGTCCCTGCCGCTCCGCTCCGGTGTTGAGCAGCGGGACGGTGTGTGCTTGGAAAGCGTGACGCAGAGACAAGAGGCATCCGCATCTTCTTCTGGTGTCCGGAGTGCTACGCCAGCGGGTGGTGAGTTCCCCAGGGATCTGGGCACCGTTATTGCGTCCTTGTCTTCTGTACTTTCTTCTTTGCAGAGTATTGCTCCTCTTCCCCCCCCTGCTCCTGAACCGGCTGGTACGGCAGGCGATTTTTCTGATGCTTGGCGTTTTAGCGGTCGGGGGACGGGAGGGGATTATGATAGTGATGACTCTCTCCCTCTTCCAGCGGTGGCTAAACGTGGAGGAGTGTCGGAGTCATGTTATAAAGAAATGTTACCATGTGATATTTCGCCTTTAGGCTTTCATCTGTCCATGTCGGTTAAAGAAAAGATATGGAGAAATGAATTTGTTGACATTTTGTCGCTGTTGCCTGCTTCAAAAGATTTTGTTGCTAAATTAGATAAAAGGGAGGATAAGTCTGAAGAAGATAGAAGGCGCCCGATCCCTCGTACTTTTAATAATTGGTTGCAGGCATATTGTATCTTTTGCAGCGTGAGAAATTCCCTGCAAAATGTTCAGGGTTTTTTCAACATTTAGATAATGTTTTAGAGGCGTATAAGAATTTTGGGGGGATAGGTTGGTTTGTGTATGATGAAAATTTCAGACAGAGGCTGTCCGTTTATCCTAGCATGCGGTGGGGCACAAAGGATGTTGGGCTGTGGCTTAATTTATTGTTGCCACAGCGTTCATCTTATTCTGCTCCTAAACAGCAGCCAGCCTCTGCTGCGCCGCAGTCTCAATTGTTAAAAAAGGGCACCTGCTTTGCGTTTAATGAAGCACAGTGTAGGTGGCCTGCGTCATGTAAATATCGCCATGAATGTGCCTTTTGCAGGGGCAGTCACCCGATGGTTCGCTGTTATAAAAGAGCTAACATGCCTACCATGCCATCCACAAAAGAGTTTATTGCAAAAAGCATGGACGCCAGTAAAGCTGGTGACCATGCGTCCCTGGTTAGAGCGTTACCCAAATTGCAAGATGGCGGAGCTGCTACTTGACGGTTTTGCTTTGGGTTTTCAGTTGCCATCGTTTTCTGGCGTTGGTTGTGAATGGGTTAATAATTTGTCTTCGGTTGATCAATTTCCAGTGGTTGTGAGGGATAAATTGGCAAAGGAACTGGAGTTAGGCAGGATCGCTGGTCCTTTTTCCTCTCCGCCTTTCGCTAATTTTCGTCTTTCTCCATTGGGAGTTGTTCCGAAGAAGGAACCCAATGCTTTTCGTTTAATTCATCATTTATCCTTTCCTTATGGTGCATCCTTGAATGATGAAATTGATAAAGCATTGTGTTCGGTCAAGTATGCCACATTTGATTCAGCAATTGACCTGATACGTAGTTTTGGTAAAGGTGCTTTGATGGGAAAGGCGGACGTTCAGTCCGCTTTTCGCCTGCTACCTGTACATCCTTCTTGTTTTAACTCACTTGGTTTTCAATTTCAGGGTTTATTTTATTTTGATAAATGTATTCCAATTGGTTGTTCTTTGTCTTGTTTCTATTTTGAAGTTTTTTCCTCGTTTATTGAATGGGTAGTAGCAGTCAGGTGTATGCGGGGTGCAGTGATGCACTATTTGGACGATTTCCTGTTCATTGGTCCAGCGGATTCTTCAGCATGCTTAGAAAGTTTGGAATCCTTATTTGCGGTTTGTTCTGAGTTTGGTGTTCCGTTAGCTGAGGATAAGACGGTGTACCCTACTAATTGTTTGGAATATTTGGGGATTGTCATAGATTCTGTGAAGGGCGAATTTTGTCTTCCACCACAGAAAGTGTCAAAAATCTGTATGGCTTTATCTTCATTGCTAAGTAAGCGTACAGCTAAGGTGAAAGAGATTCAGTCGGTTTTGGGTATGTTAGCTTTTGCCAGTAGGATTATGCCAATGGGCCGGGTGTTTTGTCGGCAATTGTCTGCAAAGATTTCTGGTGTGAGGAACCCTGGTTTTCATGTTAGTCTATCTAAGGAGGTTAAGGAAGATTTTATGATTTGGTTGGAATTCTTTCAGCTATATAGTGGCAGGTCATATTGGCAGGAAGATTTTGTTTTAGCTTCTTCTATGGATTTGTTTACGGATGCTGCTGGTTCTTGCGGTTTTGGTGCATATTGGAACGGACATTGGTGTGCATCGGAATGGCATCCTGCTTGGATTTTGAATGGAGTGACTAAGAATATTGTTTTGTTAGAACTGTTTCCTGTGGTGGTTTCGCTAGTTTTATGGGGGAGTTGTTTTTCCAATAAGAGAATTATTTTGCATACTGACAATAAGGGTGTTTTATTTGCAGTTAATTGTTTATCATCAAAATGTCCGTTAGTAGTTAAATTGTTACGTCATCTGGTGCTTCTCTGTTTAAAATTGAATATTTGGTTGAAAGCTCGCCATATCCCTGGGATAGATAATTCAATTGCTGATTCGCTTTCCCGTTTTCAGTTTCAGACATTCCGGCAGTTGACGGAAGGGGCCGATCTGAAAGGGGAATCGTGCCCTGCGTACCTGTGGAATCTGATTTGGTCCTAGGTATGTCTTACTTACAGTCTTCTGTGGCTCCGGCGACATGGTCGGATTATAGCCGTTCATGGCTTAGGTGGTGTAGTTTTACAGCTGATAGAGGTTGGTCTTCTCATGGTAGTGGCGAGGTTGCTGCATTAGCATTCTGTGTGGCATTGTTTAGGGAGGGTCTGGCTTACTCTACTGTTTTGAGGATTTTGTCAGGTGTTTCCTTTTTTCTTCGGGTTTTAGGTTCTCCTTCTTTATTAGATTATTTCCTGATTAAGCAGATGTTAAAGGGTTACAAACGTGGTAATTGTTCTCCTGACAATAGATGTCCTATTTCTCCCACACTGTTATTATCATTATGTCAAGCTACTTCTTTAGTTTGTTTTGATAGTTTTGAAGAGTTGCTGTTTTCCACTGCGTTTTGTTGCATGTTTTTTGGTGCTTTTAGAATTAGTGAGTTGTTTCCAAGAAATTGTGAGGCAGGTTTGGGTTTGGCCTTGAAGCATGTCCATGTTCATGTTAATTATGTTTTGTTTTTCCTTCCGACGTCAAAGATGGATCAATCAGGTAAGGGTACCTGGATCCGAGTGAACAGAGTTGGGTCGGGTGGTATTTGTCCGGTGAGTATGATTTCTCAGTATTGGCTTCGCAGACCAGGGGGTGGTACTGCTTTCTTTGTGCATGCGAATACTTCTCCTTTAACACAATATCAATTTAGGTCCGTGCTAAGGAAATGTTTAAAGGAATTGGGTTTAGATGGTGTCCGGATTACGTCGCATTCTTTCCGGATTGGAGCCGCCACTGCGGCGGCTCGGTCGGGTTTGAGTGCGTCAGTGATTAAGTGGATTGGAAGATGGTCGTCTAATTGTTTTAAAATGTATGTGCGTCCTGATGTTTCTGTGATCTAATGATTCTTTATATTATAGTTTTTACAGGTCTCACCATATGGATTATCGGCCATTCTTTCGTATTCTGGGCCCATCGCAGAGCTGTAGAAAGATCGTACGGTGACAACCTCTCTTGGTCCACAGATACGGTTCGAATATACTGGAATGGGGTCAGGGGTCTTCGTTGGGAAGGTTTGATGGATGTAATGTTGGAAATGTGTGATTTATACCCTGATCCTGATATAATAATTTTTCATGCAGGGGCAAATGATGTGGTCAAATTTGGCACCATTGAATTGGCTTTCTGTATGAAACGTACAATGGTAAGGGCAAGGCGATTGTTCCCTGATGCACGTTTAGTTTTTTCGGAAATGATTCCACGTTTACTTTGGTTATCCTGTTCTAATTTTAAATATTTGGATAAGATGAGGATACGTTTGAATAGAATTATGGCTCGTTTTATGCCATTAATTTGGGGGTTTTCGTTTCGGCACGTGGACCTTGAAGGTGGTTTGCCCGGCCTTTATTTTTCGGACAAGATTCATTTGTCACAGATTGGTTTGGACATTTTCAATTTGGACATGCAAGCTATAATTGAGATAGTTATGGGTGGGGTGGGGCTCACGCCGCCTTGTTAGCCGGCATGGTCCGGTGGGTGTTAAGTCGCTCACTGAAATGGTGAGCGGACGAGTTAAGTCTGAAGTTTAGGCCGAGCTTATGGCTGGTCTAATTATTGTTTATGAAGTTATTGGTATATATTGATACAGTTTAATTTTGGATTAAGCTAATCTTTAATAAAGCCGGCCGTGGCCTAATTTATTCCACCAAAAATATTTGTGTCCACGTGTTTTATTACTTATTTATAGAGTTGAAGATGTGTAAGTAATCTTATGGTACATTCATATGATTTATAATCCCATGAAACGTTCTCACCCGGATAATTGATGGACGGACAGGTCTGTATGGACGGAGCCTGGTTGGTGATGCCTCAGGGGAGAAGTCCGGTTCTTGGAGGGTGGTGGTCACTGGAGAGCGTGCATTAAGGATGGTACCGAAATATGCTAGATGGTAGGCAAGGTCGGGAAAATAAGTCCCTAGTGTGTCCCTAATAGAAGGGGGAGGAGGCTAGTAGACCCTACCTACCTATACGGAGTACTTGCTCCGCAAGGAGCGACCCCGTCCGGATACCTAACCCTGGTACGGGCCGGTGTCCCTAATTTGCCCTATAGGTGTCCCGACGTGTAACGTTTCAGTTGGAAAAACTCATCAGGGGACGTAAAAAATACAGGGTGACAGGCAAAGTAACGCCTGAAAAATGAGCAATACTAGTAGCCAGACGGGCTAGAAGGGCTGGCTACAAGTATAAGAGCTATGTCATTAAGCCAAGACAATGGCTAATAGACACTAAAGAATGGTCCAGTGGGGCCTATTCAAGCTCAGGGTACGGTGGCCAGGCCAGTGGGACCGGACAACAAAAAAATCCTAACAGCAGGACCGCAAGTGCTGGCAAGCCAGTGGGCTGTCTGGGCACATAGAAGAAGCGCTTTAAAGCGTAGTGCGGTCGCTGTGGGGCCCAAGTCAAGGGGTATAAAGTCAGGGGCTGTCGGCACTGCTTACCTAGAAAGCGCCGTTTATAAAAGGAAGAGCGCAGCGCGCTCATGACCAAGGCACGCCCCCCCCATAGTCACGTGGAGACCGGGAAGGCTAGGTCACGTGAGCAGGTATCCTGTGTGCCGTGGAACGCAGCGTCAATCGGCGCGTGCGTTCCAAATGCCGCCACAGGGGCCGCACAGATGGAGTTGTGTGCAGCGCCGGAGGCGGAGACAAATGAAACGCAGACGCCAGTCGCCGCCGCTGGGAAGGCACGCAGAAGAGTAGGAGGGACGGGAGTGTTAGAGCCTGGGGGCGGGTTGGCTGCCTAGCAACGAGACGCCGCATTGGATTATACAGGGAACAAGTTGCTGCAAAAAGAGACCAGCGTGTCAGCGGTCTCAATGATAAAGCAAAGTTAAAGGGACTCTGTCACCATTTTCTAACCCCCACTTTTAAAACTATAGTTCTGTCCATGGAGCCCCTGTGATTACAATGGTGTTGTTATATGCGAAATCTGCTGGCTCGTTTTGATAAAAAAAACTTTTATCTAACCTGTCAATCATGAAGATAAGGTGCCCAGGGCGTTTCTCCTGGTCTGAACATGCCGCCCGCCGCCGCCGCCGTTGGTGCCCAGCTCCTCCTCTGCCTTGAATTAGCGCCGCCTGAATGTGAAGAAATACGCCTCCGGCTCTCCCTCAGTCCCCCCTCCTTCTTTTCTAAGATCCCGCGCGTGCGGCAGTGTTCGCGTTATCGGGAGGTTGAGCGAAGTGCGCATGCGCATGCGCACTTCGCTCAATGAGGCTGAATCGAAAAGTCCGCACGGGCGCATCAGGCACAGGCCTGTGCGCACGCGCAAAATTTTTGAAAAGGAGGGGGGACTGAGGGAGAGCCGGAGGCGTATTTCTTCACATTCAGGCGGAGCTGAAAGGATCAGAGGAGGAGCTGGGCACCAACGGCGGCGGCGGGCGGCATGTTCAGACCAGGAGAAACGCCCTGGGCACCTTATCCTCATGATTGACAGGTTAGATAAAAGTTTTTTTTATCAAAACGAACCTGCAGATTTCGCATATAACAACACCATTGTAATCACAGGGGCTCCATGGACAGAACTATAGTTTTAAAAGTGGGGGTTAGAAAATGGTGACCCTTTAATGCTGGATACATCAGAGCTTCTTAGGAAAGGAAAACATAAGCAAATGAGCCCAGCTGCAATGACAAAGGGCCGGTAGTGAGGCCAGAAGGCACAGGGGACAAAGAGTATGATGATTAGATACAATCAATATTTAATTATATTAAATTAAATCCAGAAGTAATGGAAGAAAGGGACAAATAACGTGATCAGACGGTCACAGAAAACAGCTGAAGTTAAGCTGTTCGTTAAGCCCCAAGGGTATCATGGATTTAAGATAATAGATCCAGCAGAGTTACCGCTGAAGGATCACCCGATCCCAATCACCCCCACAGCGTGGGGGGAAGAACCCGGTCGATGCCCATGAATGACACATGGGCAGTGCCGTTATGATGAGTGCGGATGTGATTGGCTATTGGCGTGTCCTTGCTCTTAGATATGTCATTGAGGTGTTCACCCACCCGCCTGCGAAACTCGCGGATAGTCTTACCAACATATTCCTTACCGCATTCGCAGGCAAGGCGGTAAATCAACCCCCGGGTCCTACAGTTGATGAAGTGGTTAATGGTGTAGACCTTACCGGTGTTGTTACTGCGGAAGGTCCTACCCGTTTGCAGATGGCTGCATGCAATTCACCCACTACATCTGTAGCAGCCTTTGATGTTCGACTGCAACCATGCAGAACCCGAGGGTACAGGCGGTATGAATTCACTTGAGACCAACCTATCGCGGAGGTTACGACCCCTGCGATAAGTAATGTTGGGATATGGTCCCAAGACCTCTCTGAGGTCTGGATCCATCATGAGGACACCCCAATTTTTGCATAAGATGTTACGAACTTCAGGTGCTGCACGATCAAAAGTGCTAATCAGGCGGATGAGATTCCCTGTCTGTGCCTGGTGGGGCTTAGGAATTAAAAGATCTGTGCGGTCTGCCTGCAATGCTGCTCTGAAGGCTAGTCGCAACACCCTATCAGGGTATCCTCGCTGAAGGAATCTCAATCGCAGGTCAGCCGCCTGTTTAATGAAGTCCTTTTTGGAAGAGCAGTTTCTCCTGAGGCGGAGGTACTGACCTTTTGGGATGCCTTTCTTAAGTGGGAGCGGGTGACTGCTTTCCCACCTAAGCAAATTGTTGGTCGAGCTAGGCTTCCTATAAACTGTCGTGGTCAGTTCGCCCTCCTCAGTTTTGGAGATGAGGACGTCCAAGAATGGCAAATGGGCAATGTTATTTTCGCTAGTGAAACGGACGCCTATGTTGTTAACATTAAGGGCCTTCACTAGAGAGCAGAAAGAGACATCATCACCATTCCAGATGATGAAAATGTCATCAATGTATCGCGCCCACAGTCCCACGGGATCTAGAAGTGCGGATCCAGTGTCCGTAAATACCAGGGTCTCTTTCCACCAGCCCAGGAACAAGTTAGCATACGACGGGGCACAAAGGCTCCCCATCGCGGTGCCCCTGAGCTGGTGGTAGATCCTGCCGCTGAGAACACATTATGAGTGAGCGTGAACTCCAACAGACGGAGGATAAACAGACTGTGGGCGCGATACTGGCGACCTCGACTGCTCAGGAAATGTTCAACGGCCTTGAGGCCCAATGAGTGTGGAATGCTGGAGTAAAGTGCCTCCACATCTATGCTGGCCAATAGACTATTCGCCTCAGTATAGATGCCCTCTAGTCGCTTCAAGAGGTCTGTCGTGTCGCGAGTATAAGAGGGAAGGGTAGTCACAAAAGGAGCCAGAATCTTGTCCACATATGCCCCTGCATTTTGGCAAAGATTGCCCACCCCTGAAACTATGGGTCGTCCCTTGAGTGGGTTAGTTCCCTTGTGGAGTTTAGGGAGGCAATAAAATGTTGCCATGCGGGGGCATGGGGGAAACAAAAACTTGAATTCTTCATCGAAGATGATGTGTGCCAGTTTGGCCTCCTCTAAGATGGTTTTGAGTTCTGATCTAAATTCATTAGATGGATCTCGAGGTAGCACCTCATAGGTGGAGTGGTCGTTCAATAGGGACTCACTCATTGTCCTATATTGGCCCTGATCCATGACCACCATGTTACCCCCTTTGTCTGAGGGTTTAATTACGATGGAGCGGTCATTCTCGAGATCAGAGATCACGGTGGCCTGGGCACGGTCAACATTAGAGCAGTGTGAAGGTCTAAGTTCTTCGACCTGGTGTGAAACCAGGTCCAAGAACACATCTATACAGGATGGATCGGCAGATACTGGTGGCATTTTGTTATTTTTAATTTTAAGGTTGGTAAAGGGACCCCGCCCGTCGTGTTGTGGTGGCCCCTTGTCAAGGTCAAAGAGCAGGCGTACGTCTGACAGAATTTCGGTGGGGATACCCAGTTCACGGCACTGTTTCCTCTCCTGTAACTTAAAAAATGTATGCCAGCGTAACTTTCGAACGAATAAATTGAGATCCTTGATGGTATCAAATCTATTGAAGCTAGGGGTAGGTACAAAAGAGAGACCCAGTTGGAGGACCTGAGTCTCAATGGCACTAAGTGGACGGGACGACAAGTTAACAACCTGGGGGCCTAGGGGTTTTGAGGGGATGGTTGGACTCGGTTGCGTAGTGGGTATTGTGAGGGTGGAGTGTTGGGTTGCCCTTGATGTGGAGTGCCCCTTCTACGTGAACTTCCTCTTTTTTGCCCCCTACGGCTCCCTCCCCGAGGGGATTGTCTATTACCTTTAGGTAGACTATCCGAGTCTGAGTAGTCTGTTTCGGTTGAAGAAAGGTCAGTCTGTACGCCACCAGTCTCACCTCTGTGAGCTATGGAGGAGTAGATTCTGTTCTCCTTGAAGTCTACCAGATCTCGCACGAATTGGCGGTGTTTCCGTTCCTTAAGGTGATACTGATACTTATCAAGGTAGTTTTGGAGTTGCTTCTCCTTAGTGGAAAACTCAGCCTCATGTGCAAAGGTCTGGGCAGCTTCAATGCTCACGGTTAGTTTTTTATTGATAGTTTCAAGTTTATTCTTCTCCTCAGCTAATAGGAGACGCATGAACCGCAAAGAGCTATTAGTGGCCTCCTGCTCCCACTTGCTAAGGAAGCCTGGGCTCCTGAACCTGGCCGCGGGCAGCAGCGAGATGCGGAGTCCCCGGGGGACGATGTTATGTTTCAAATAGCTCTCTAGGCTCTGCGTCTCCCACCAGGAGAGAATCTGGTCTCTGTATACATCCGTTAGTTCCTTAAAAGCTGCGTTAAAGGATGGGGTGTATTTTTTCTGTGAAAACTCTTTGTCCGAAAATACCTCCTGTGCCTCCACCAGCCAATTGTCTGCACTGAAGCCAGTTGCCAGAAAACCAGCCATGCTCTGGAAATCGTGATAGAATACAAACAGTGCACGGGTCTAGTACCAATAAAACTATCAACTTATCCCCTAGTTTCCAAAGTGGGGTCACTTTTTGGGAGTTTCTTCTGTAGGGGTGCAAATGCGACACGGCAACTTGAAATTATTCCAGCAAAATCCACCTTAAAAAATCCAAAAATGTTGCTCCTTCCCTTCTGTGCCCTGCAGTCTGCCCATACAGCAGTTTACGAACACATATGGGGGGTTAATGTAAACTGCAGAATCAAGGTAATAAATATTGAGCTTTGTTTTGCTGTTAACCCTTGCTGCCCTATAGGTAAAAATGAATTGGCAAATCTGCAAAAAAAATTGTGGAACACCTAAAGGGTTAACAAAGTTTGTAAAATCATATTTGAATAACTTGAGGGGTGTAGTTCTAAAATGGGGTCATTTATGGGTGGTTTCTATTATGTAAGCTCACCAAGTGACTTCATAATTGAATTGGTCCTTTAAAAAGCAGGTTTTGGAAATTTTCTTAAAAACTTTAAAAATGGTATCTAAAATTCTACTCCATCTAACATCCCCCCAAAAATAATATAAAATAACATTACCAATATGATGCCAACATAAAGTTGACATGTGGGGAATGTAAAGTAATAACTATATTATGAGGTCTTAATAGCAGAGGAATTGAAATTTAGAAAATTGCTAATTTTTCCAAAACGTTTTGTACATTTTGATTTTTTTTTTATAAATGAAGGTGAAATATATCGACTCAAATTTACCACTGTTGTGTGGTCACGAGAATGTATCAAGAGAAAACAGTCTCAGACTGGCTTGGATAAGTAAAAGCGCTCCAAATGTATTACCACATAAAGAGACACATGTCAGATTTCCAAAATTTGGCCTGGTTCCTAAAAGGGTTTTCCCATCACATATCACTAGGATATGCCCGCATTGTCTGATAGGTGCGGGTCCCACCTCTGGGATCCTCACCTACAACGAGGACGGAGCAGACATGCGCAGTCGCCCTCCATTCATTTCAATGAGGCCGCCGAAAATAGCCAAGCGCTGGCACGGCTATTTACACCTGCCCCATAGACATGAACAGGAGAAGGGGCCACGCGTGCGCGGTGCGCTCCCATTCACTTGTATAGGAGTAGCTGGGAGCAGCGCTTGGTGGTGGACAGACCCTGGGAAACCTGGGATCCTCCAGCCACAGCTCTCCCTGCTCCGTTCTCCTTGTAGGTATGTATCCCAGAGATGGGACCCGCACCTATCAGACAATGGGGGCATATCCTAGTGTTATGCCCCCATTGTATGTGATGGGAATACCCCTTTAGGGTAAAAAATGGCTCGGTGCTAAACAGGTTGTTGTCTCAACACAAAAACCAATACTCCATAAAATCAAAAACCTTACAAGAGGGGACAATGTCACCAAAAGTATATAAATTATGTATACCATAGTTAACAATTTATATAGATAATTAATAACATTTTAAATATTTGTATAGCAAAATAAATTGTTATATAATGAACTGATGAAATATTGAATCTATCTATCTATCCATCTATCTATCAGTGATGATCAGTTTGCAGTGTTCGCCAGCGAACACATGCGGGCTGCCATCTTTAGCAAGGTAGACTCACCCATCCGGCGATGCACAGGTAAGCCCTTACCTGTGCCTGTGCCGGGAGCCGCTCTGAAATGAAATGCGGTCACCGGGAGCAGGCAGTTCCGAGAACAGCCCGATGAAGGCCCCCAGCGGCTGTTCTCGGAACTGCCTGCTCCCAGTGACTGCATTTGATTTCAGACCGGCTCCCGGCACAGGTAAGGGCTTACCTGTGCATCGCCGGACGGGTGAGTCTACCTTACTAAAGATGGCAGCCCGCATGTGTTCACTGGCGAACACTGCAAACTGACCATCACTACTATCTATCTATCTAATGGAACGATGTAGTAATACACCAATAGATATAATAGCAAATCGCCAGGGTCTATCGGCCCAATAGTATTTCAATACGGCTTCTGTAAATAACTCAAATAGTTAATATCGTGATACATTACCATAAAATTTATAGCAGTAAGCAACTAACGAGATATGAAAGTAGTTGCCGACCAGATAATGAATAAATTAAAATAAACTGGTTCACTTTTATCCCCCAAATCCCCAATATGGAAGCGCTCTTTAGTACCGGAGGACCAAGAAGCGGTGAAGGCTCTGTACTCACCGCTTCCTGGTCCTCTGCAGTCAGCTGTGATGTGGCCGCGCTCAGTGCGAGTGCGCTCTGTGACCTCAGGCGGCTGTGCGCATCGGGTCACAGCACAGCCAGTGGCAAGAAGAAGAAGACAGAGTGCTGGAGGTGAGGAGCAGTGGCATTCGGAGCAGGAGAGGTAAATGGATTTTTTATTTTATGTGATCTGAGGCTGGGGGCTGATCTCAGGCTGGGGGCTGATCTAAGGCATAAGGGGGGACTGATCTGAGGCATGAGTGGCTGATCTGAGGCATGGGGCTCTTATCTGAGGTCTGATTGGGGATCATTCACATTGGGATCTGAGCTGAGGTCTGAATGTGGGTCTAAGCTGCGGTTATATTAGGGTCTTATTAACATTGAGGGTCTGATCTGAGGTCTGATTGAGGGTCTTATTAACATTGGGGGTCTAATTGGGGCTGTGAGCTGAGGTCTGATTAACATTGGGGGTATGATTAGTGGTCTGATCTAAGGTCTAATGAAAAAATAATTCTTATTGTCCTTCTCTAGGTGCTTCTTATAGGGCTAAAAATATGGTAATATTTACTAGCACTTTAAAGTGCAAATTACAAGCAATTAAGTACTAACACCTAATATATGAATAAATGAATCTAATGCATGCTCATATTTATACCAGTGATGAGTGTAGCAAAATAAAAAAGATAAAGAAAAATTATTAAAAAAGCTATAAAAAAATAATATAAAAATAAATATGAATCAAAAGTGTGTAGTGTGCAAATAGAACATTATGTTAACTCTATAAAATAATAATAATGGTGTAATATATGTAAAGTCATTAATACATGTATAAGAAAATTATATTATGTGTATATTAGGATACTTTCAAATCTGTGGCACTGCAATTCGGCCACCAGTTCTGGCTGATTGAAGCCGGGCCTCCCTCCACCAATTCTCTGTCGGAACAGCCTGCCAGAATCCATGCAGCAGATGTAATACTAGCCTTGGTGTACAATGCAAAATCAGTGTATGTAAAAATATAAGAATATACTGTAAATAATATTTTGTTAACTCATAGTACAAAATATTAATATGCACATTATATAATAATAATAATAATAAATGAAGTATCATACTCATAAAGAGCAATGTTAATCATATTTTATAATTAAATACTCATCCCTTTGTATACAGCAAATAATTGTATAAATATTTCTTCTGGAACAGAAAAGAACCAGGCCTCTAAAATTTAAGGAAAAAAAAGAACGTTACACAAAAATTATACATATAAATAAATGAATGAATACCCCAAATATGTGTGTATTTGTATCCACATCTATACCCTTATATTACCACTACTAACCCTAATACTATTCACGTCTCACAGGAATGAACCAAAAAAACGTTTTTTTATTTTTCATTTAAAAGCTATGTACATCTTTGTTTTTTTTATTTTTTTATTATTGCATCGTACTCTTTTTTTTCAATTGGTCTTTATTAAAAAATTTGAGGCATTTCCTGTGTACAACATTGAGATTCTCTAGTAGCAAGCTGTTTTCACTCTGTTCTGTCAGGCAGCTCAGCTGATGGCCCCTTATCTCTAATCTTTGACCTCCTAAACACTCATTATAGCTAAATTGTTATCATACTGATAAGAATGTGGCTTAAATAAGCGTTAGTGACCTTTTAGTAATTTAGAGGTAAGATTTATTTGATGACAGCACAAAGTTAAAGTAGGATTCACAGAGCTAGACAAGAAGTTAACCCTTTGTGACAGAGCGGCTGAATATTTTTCATAAAGACCAATTGAAAAAAGGATTTTTAGCCGAAAATTAGTATCATAAAAAAAGGTGTGCATAGCCTTTAAGCAGTTTGGAGACATTGTATTTAAGATGGTCATCCATATGTTGTCTACCTAAACCAGCCTCTTCATCTTGTCTTCTCCTCTTGATTCCATGTAGTAAGTCTATTGACGCCCTCAGGACAATTTGTTAAATTGTATTTTACTTATTTTGGACTTTATTAAAATGATTTCAGCAGTTTATGTAATGCAAGGGGTTAACAATCAGTCTATATACAGACAGTCACTCCTGACTTCCATCAGCTGACTGCTTATGGGAAACCTCATCCTCATCTCTGATCTCCTGACCTCATAAACACTCATTTAGACCAGTGTCTCCCAACCAGTGTGCCTCCAGCTGTTGCAAAACTACAACTCCCAGCATGCCTGGACAGCCTTTGGCTGTGCGGGCATGCTGGGAGTTGTAGTTTTGCAACAGCTGGAGGCACACTGGTTGGGAAACACTGATTTAGACCATATTCTTATCAGTCTGATAAGTGTTTCCCTATAATGAGTGTTTATGAGGCCAGGAGATCAGAGATAAGGCTTCACATAAGCCATAAGCTGAAGGAACTTCTAACCCTATGTATTACAGAAACTGCTAAAAATGTTTAATAGAGACCAATTAAAAAAATTATTTTAGCCCAAAATTGGTAAAATGCAATCATAAATAATTGCCTAGTCTTTAAGTTAATTAATTATTTTTGGTGAAATTTTCTAAAGTGTCGCGGGATGGGTTTAAGCTTAGGTTTTTGATCCATCAGAATTAGAAAAATATTCAGTTGCTCTCGTGTATGAAAGGCAGATGTACATTGCAAAAGGGTTAAAATGTCCTTTTATGTTGTTTATGCGTTTACTGTATTTATGGCATGAAAGGAGTTAATAGGTCACAGCATGTGGAGCTGTATCACTCTCCCCATAGTTTAAGAACAGAGCATTTAGCAGTGTAGACAATGAAGTGTGCAGATACAGAAGACAAACCAGCCACAGTGAAAGCTGAAACCAGGAGAAAAGAGCATAATATATTTGAAAAGCATTCCAGTGTTGAGAGGAGGTGCACCTAGAAGCTCTGTGGAGATAAAGTACCTAAAGAGAAGCTTATAGTCTCCGCAGCAAACCTGTTCAGGAGATTCAAGTCCTCTTGTACCTGAAACACCTAAAATGGTAGAATCCAGATATGCCTACTATACTACATCCCACCTTGGGAACCTTTTGTATCATTAACTATAATTACAGCAACCTGTAAAAAAGGTGCAGAACTTAGTCTGAAAGGGAAGTGTTTCATTCTTATTTCTGTATGCATATGCTAAAGTCAGGTAGAGGAGTGCCGTGTGAGCAACATTGCTTTAAAGAAACATCTTGGCCTATTAACTACCCTTTCAGCCTTGAAAGCTGAGAGAACTATGAACATTGCACCTTGTGCAAGAACTGCCAGTCCATGCCTGCCGAGAACGTGACTAATGAAGAACCATTCTGCTGTTAACCTGGTGCCTGCACCGTCACACTGCATCAGCATACCATCATTGGCTGCCAAGGGATCCTGCCTTGCACCTCACAATTCATCACCATTAAGGGCTCCCAGAACCACCATCAGGCAGGGGAAACCCCAGAACTAGGCTGTACCCCGAAGGGTGGAAAGATTCACCCATCTCAATAATGCATGGCTCAGAGTGAGTAATGACTATAACCACTATTCTTGCTACTACCACCCCTTCCTCATCAGGTGCACAGGGGCCAAGGGAGGAAAGGGTCCACTCTGGCAACAGGTGGCTTTGTCTATCTAAGGTCCAGGGGTGCAACAACAGCGTGGTGGTCTGCATGTGCCCCCCAGGCTGCAGAATGTGTGCTCTACAGCGACGAGTCTTTACTAGATTACCCAAACAGTGCATTACCCCAGTCAGTTAATCACATAGCAATGGGCACTAATAATTATTTTAAAGGGCCAATGTGTCTTCTGTTCAGTGTTTTGGATCCCGAAAGGAAATCTGTTAATGAAAATTCATGTCTCCAATAGAAACCAGAGGTCCAGTGTAAGCCAATCATTGCACTGCGCCATCTAGTGTTCGTCTCGTCTTCATCCATGTCCTATTACGTCCCATGTACAGTACTGCGGTGAACGGCAGGCTGTGGACACAAACTGCGCACAATTTGGTTTCTCTACAATGAGCCTGTCACGGATGTACCGAGACAAATGGACGTCCTCGCAACAGTGAGTGCAGAGGCGTAACTAGAACTGACTGGGCCCCACAGTAAATTTTTGTACGGGCCCCACACACACACTTACACACTTCTTCACAAACAGCCTCCTCCTGTGCAAACCCCTCTTATATGGCTATTTTGTGACTTTTTATTTACTGTATTTACTGTCATTTTTAGCACGACTTTGTTTTTTAACATTTACAGTTGCTGACGGAGTTTATTATTAACTCAACCCCTTTAAAACCTGCGCTGCAGATGTAATAGACCCGTCTGATTTACCTCTACATATCCACAAGTATAGCCTCTGTACCTTTCATACTGCAGCCATGGACGCAGTCATACACGCACTCTCCACATACATGGACGCAGTCATACACGCACTCTCCACATACATGGACGCAGTCATACACGCACTCTCCACATACATGGACGCAGTCATACACGCACTCTCCACATACATGGACGCAGTCATACACGCACTCTCCACATACATGGACGCACTCATACACATACTCTTCACATACAGGGGCGCACTTATACACACAGTCTCCACATACATGGCAGTGGCGGATCCAGGGGGGGGCAACGGGGCAATTGCCCCCCCCCCCCCGAGCTGGCGGCGGGCGGCGGCGGCTGGGCACAGGGAGATGAGCGCTTCCATTGTGGAAGCGCTCATCTCCAGTCATCTGTATCGCCGTCCTCAGGACAGCGATACAGATGTCTGCCTGTGCTGCGGTAGGGGAGGGAGAAGCATGTCCCTTTCCCTTCCTCTGATAGGCTGCCGGCCTAGTGCCTGCAGCCTATCAGAGGCCGGCGCAGGCGGCGCAATGACGTCATCGCGCTGCCTGAGCCATACAGCGTGGGACACAGGCCAGAAGAGGCCCGCATCGCTGACATGGAGGTAAGTATGTGTTTTTTTTATTTTATTATATACAATACTTTTACTGGCGGGGGCTGTTATTACTGGCACCTGGGGGCTGTTATTACTGGCAAAGGGGGGCTGTTATTACTGGCGGGGGGCAGTTATTACTGGCAAAGGGGGGGCTGTTATTACTGGCACCTGGGGGCTGTTATTACTGGCAAAGGGGGTCTGTTATTACTGGCAGGGGCTGTTATTACTGGCAAAGGGGGGCTTTTATTACTGGGGGCTGGTATTACTGGCAAAGGGGGGCTGTTATTACTGGGGGCTGTTATTACTGGCAAAGGGGGGCTGTTATTACTGGGGGCTGTTATTACTGGCAAAGGGGGGCTGTTATTACTGGGGGCTGTTATTACTGGCACAGGGGGGCTGTTATTACTGGGGGCTGCTATTACTGGCATAGGGGGCTATTATTACTGGGGGGGGGCTGTTAATACTGGCACATGATTGGGGGCACTATAGGGGCATCTACTGAGGCCACAAAGAAGGGGTATTTTATATGGGCTCTCTGTACAGTACAATTTTATACTGGGACACATTATGGTGGGTACTATGGGGAAGGGGGAGAGGAGTACTATGGGGTCATCTACGGGGGGCACTAAGAAGGGGTATTTTATACTTTCAAATTATGGGGGACACTGAGGGCATCTACTGGAGCATTTTGTACTGGTACATTATGGGGGGCACTAGGAGGAAGGAGGGTGTGGAGCACTATGGGGTCATTTACTAGGGGCACTATATAGGGGTATTTTATACTGGCACATTATGGGGGCACTATGGGGACATTAGCTCAACTGGGGGTATTACAAGGGGGTATTTTTTGCACTGTCACATTATAAGAAGAATTATTTCTACTGGGGGGGACATTATGGTGGGCTTTATTACTCTCCATGGTATGACCCCCTAGTAGCAGCACCAGCCTCTCCCTGCTCTGCTATCCCTCTGCCCCTTCTCCAAATACTTATTATGAAATCTTTCTCATTAGGATAAAACACATCAGCTCCGCCGAGCCCCCGGCCAAAGTGTGGAAGTGGCGTCCGAGATCCCCAAGGGCCAAGTAACTGTAAGTTTTCATGTGAAATATGATTGTTATACACATATAGCATACACTGTGTAGTCTGTTCTATAAGCACCATTGTTTTGTGGTGGCGGACAGAAAATAATCTGAAAGTGCCCCTCCCGAGACCAGGCTCTGGATCCGCCATTGATACATGGACGCACACATATACAATACACATATATAGACACCCAGCTTTCCTGCTGTGCCTCTCCCCCATACTCTGATGCCTCTGCACTTGTGCCATGCAGGATAGCAGGGAAGCTGGATGACATTTCATGATATAATTCACCCAGCTTTCCTGCTGTACTGCAGGTCACATGTGCACAGTCTGGGAAAGCTGAATATAACCCCAGTTCCCCTGACACTCACATCACTGGTGCAGTTGTGGCAATCCAACTGGTGTTCAGCATGCTGGGCAGGGAAGGTTCAGGCAGCAGGAATCGCGGGTAGAAAAGGGGCGTGGCTATTATAGCTCCACCCACCTCAGGCCGTCCTGTTGCTGGTCACTGTCCATTATAAGAACTAAGGAGGGCAGAGGCGGAGCAATGTCACCGATGTCAGGTCAGTGACAGAGTGCAAGTGCGGACTCTGGACCCGGTGCAGGAGAAGTCAGCTGCTCTGACAGGGGCCCGGGGTGACGAAGTACAGTGACTGCTCCTGGGCCCCTTCTGAGCTCGGGCCCCGAAGCAGCTGCTTCCCTGATAGTTACGCCACTGAGTGAGTGAGATCTGAGCAGGAGATCTGTGAGACTGGCAACAAATGGTTTGATTTGACATGTTTACCTTGTTGATCAATAGGCGTCTGTGTGGTTTCTGGTACTGGTCACACCCTTAACCTCCAGGTGTTGCTATTGTGGTCATTTAAAGGGGTTCTGCACTTTCATTTAACTGATGATCTATCCTCTGGATAGATCATCAGCTTCTGATCGGCGGGGGTCCGACACCCGGGACCCCCGCCTATCAGCTGTTTGAGAAGGCAGCGGCGCTCTAGCAGCACCGCAGCCTTCTCACTGTTTACCACCGGCCCACTGATGTCACGACTAGTATCACTGGCCTGGGCGGGGCTAAGCTCTGTTCACTTAAATGGAGCTTAGCCCCGCCAGTGATACTAGTCGTGACGTCAGTTGGCCGGCAGTAAACAGTGAGAAGGCCGCAGCGCTACTGGAGCGCCGCTGCCTTCTCAAACAGCTGATCGACAGGGGTCCTGGGTGTCGGACCCCCCGATCAGAAGCTGATGATCTATCCAGAGGATAGATCATCAGTTAAATGAAAGTGCAGAACCCCTTTAATTTTCCCTATTTATAGTTGTTTCTCCCACAATGCTGTGCGGTTTATAGCTTCAGTTGGACCTGTGGATAGCTGGTGTTTGGATCTCGGCTGAGTTCCTGATACTGCCATAGCTTCTTGGAAGTTAAGTGTTTCCTTTCCCTTTGTATTTTGGCTTTTCTGTGTGTTGCATTTCTTTGTTATTTTGTATTAGGCCTTAGGGAGACTCCCGTTCATCCTTCCTTTTGGTGGAACAAGATATTTAATTCCTGTCATTAGTACCAGGGTCCTTTAGGGTTAGATAGGACTTTAGATATTCCTGTGTATGAACTCACCTACCTCCGGGGTCTGTTCATACTGGTAGTCAGTCAGGTCAGGGCTTTGATTAGGGTTTTCACTAGGAGATGTCCATCTTCCTTCCCTAGTTTTCAGGCCTTATTTCCTTTTCCCTTTTCCTCCTATGTTCGGTGTGGTGGTTTCTCTCCCACACTAGAGCATGACAGAGCCTTCACTTCTAGTATAAAGTACAGCCTCGCTGGAGCAATCATGTCATGGTCTTACCTTCTTACTGTTCTCCTTCGTTTGACATGTGCTGGCGGCCATCTTGGTTTCTGGGTTTCTTGTAGCCTCCCACCCTGCGGCTTCTCCTTCCCACTGGGAGGAGCTGGATGCCTAGCTCATATATATAGGAGGTCTGTGGCTTCAGTTCCTTGCTTGGTCCTCCTGTGTTCACATGCTTCTAAGACTGCTGCTGCTTCTGGTTTCCGATCCTGGCCTCGTCTGACTACCCCGTTGGTTCCTGATCCTGGCTTCGTCTGACTACCCTGCTGGTTCCTGATCCTGGCTTCGTCTGACTACCCTGCTGGTTTCTGATCCTGGCTTCGTCTGACTACCCTTCTGGTTCCTGACCTCTGTCTACGCAAGACCCTGCTTCGGTTTAGCCATCCGTTTGGACTTTTGCTTACGGCTTGTTTTTCAATAAAGCCTTCTTATTTCCACTTATCTCTTGTTGTACGTCTGGTTCATGGTTCCATGACATTAGGACCAAGCCATGAATTTTGACGGTACAGGGCCATCCTCGCTACCTACGCTGGTTGCCAGACTTGATCAGCAGGATCACCTGTTGGGTCGGTTCGCTGTGGCGTTGCAAACCCTGCTTGAACGCACGGCTCATTTCGCTTCCGTTGCCGATGGGTCGGTTGTCGCTCCTGGGCCCGCTCCTACTGCCGCTCCGGTTGTTGCGCCAGAGTCTACCCCGACACCTGTTGCTGCGCCTGCGGTGTCTCGGGGTATGACCGGTTCTGCCCCCCTTCCACAGCGCTTTGGGGGAGAGCCAACTCAGTGCCGAGGTTTCCTTAACCAGGTGGGCATTTATTTCGAGTTGCTGCCACATGCCTTTCCTACTGAGAGATCAAAGGTGGGCTTCTTGATCTCGCTGCTCTCGGACAAGGCCTTGGCCTGGGCCAGCCCTTTATGGGAGAACAACAATCCGGTGGTTGCCGAGTTTTCCGGTTTTGTTGCTTCTCTTCGGAAGGTATTCGATGTGCCGGCTCGTGCTGCCTCTGCTGCGAAGCTCCTTATGTCCATCAGACAGGGTTCACGATCCGTAGCTGAATACGCCATTGAGTTTCGTACCCTGGCAGCAGAGGTGGGCTGGAATAATGAGGCTCTGGTCGCTGCTTTCTCTCATGGTCTCTCGGATGCCTTGAAGGATGAGGTTGCAGCTAAGGACCTACCGGTGGAGCTCGAGTCTCTTATTTCTTTCCTGATTTTGATTGACACCAGACTCAGGGAGAGACCTTCCTTTAAGGAGAGCCTGCGGAGGCCTTCTAACAGATTGGCGCCTACGTTTGTTGTCCCACCCGTGCCTCCCTCTCCTCCCACGCCTCCTGGGGATGACTTGTCTGGGGGTGAACCCATGCAGCTGGGGTTTGCTCGCCTGTCCGAGGGGGAGAGGGTACTCCGGAGACGCGAGGGCCGATGCATGTACTGTGGTCTCGGTGGGCATTTTCGGTTGGCATGTCCGAACCGTCCGGGAAACGCTCGCACCTGAGATCCTGTCGGGGGCAGATCTTGGGTGGAGTCTCCTCGTCCCCGGTTTCCCGTGTTGACAAACCACTGATCACTGTTGTCCTCTCCTGGGTCGGGGGCTCGGTGACGACCCAGGCGTTGGTGGACTCTGGTGCTGGTGGTTTGTTCATTGATAGTGTGTTCGCTGCCGCCAATTCCATTCCTCTGCAGCCTCGAGGTTCCCCACTGGCTCTTGAGGCGATAGACGGCAGACCCCTTCTGCCGCCACACGTGACTCATGAGACCCTTCCAGTGGGGATAGCCATTGGTGCCGTTCACAGAGAGTCGGTCTGTTTCCAGGTGATTTCGTCTCCACACTACTCGGTGGTCTTGGGGTACCCCTGGCTCCAGAAGCATAATCCGACTTTCGATTGGAGATCGGCCGAGATCCTCTCGTGGTCACCGCAGTGTGGGGCTAGTTGCATCCATGGGCCTGTCAAGTTGCTGTGTACTTCCTCGGACTCTCTGTTGCCTCCTGAATACGAAGAGTACCGGGATGTATTCGATAAGGTGCGCGCGGTTGCCCTACCTCCGCACCGCCCATACGATTGTGCCATAGAGTTACAATCTGGTGCCGTTCCTCCTCGTGGCAAAGTCTATCCACTGTCGGTAGCGGAGAATGAGGCCATGGAGGAATACGTGAGGGAGGCGCTTTCACGCGGACACATTCGCAAATCCTCGTCCCCGGCAGGGGCTGGATTTTTCTTTGTGAAAAAGAAGGGCGGTGAGTTGAGGCCTTGTATCGATTACAGGGGTCTCAATCGCATCACGATCAAGAACGCTTACCCGATACCCTTGATTTCCGAGCTGTTCGATCGCCTCAAAGGGGCCACGGTCTTTACCAAACTCGACCTGAGGGCGGCATATAACCTGGTAAGGATCAAGGCGGGCGATGAGTGGAAGACCGCGTTTAACACCAGGACCGGTCATTATGAATCCTTGGTTATGCCCTTTGGGTTGTGCAATGCGCCCGCAGTCTTCCAGGAATTCATCAACAATGTTTTCCGTGACCTGTTGCAGCAGTGTGTGGTGGTCTATTTGGATGACATCTTGGTATATTCTGAATCCATGGAGGCCCACATTATGGATGTTAGACGAGTGTTGCAACGGTTACGAGAGAACAGGCTGTTCGGTAAGCTTGAGAAATGCGAATTTCACCGATCCCAGGTAACCTTCTTAGGTTACATCATTTCCGCTGAGGGGTTCTCCATGGATCCTGAGAAGGTTTCGGCTGTCTTACAGTGGCCCCAGCCCAGTGGTCTCCGTGCCCTTCAGCGCTTTTTGGGCTTCGCCAATTATTATCGGAAGTTCATCAGGGACTTTTCTATGCTAGCCAAGCCTCTCACGGATCTGACCAGGAAGGGCAGTAATTTCCAGGTCTGGCCGCTCGAGGCCATCCGAGCTTTTGAGGCTCTAAAGTCCGCCTTTGTGTCGGCTCCGATTCTGTCGCATCCCAACCCTGGGTTGCCCTTTGTCCTCGAGGTGGACGCGTCTGAGACGGGAGTAGGCGCCCTTCTGTCTCAGCGTAGAACACCCGAGGGTCCTCTGCTTCCTTGTGGGTTTTACTCCCGGAAACTGTCTTCCGCGGAGTGCAACTATCAGATTGGTGACAGGGAGTTATTGGCCATCGTGCAGGCCCTTAAAGAATGGAGGCACTTGCTCGAGGGTTCGGTGGTTCCGGTTCTCATCCTGACGGACCACAAGAATCTGACCTACCTTTCTGAGGCCAAGAGATTGACACCACGTCAGGCCAGATGGGCTCTGTTCTTGTCACGTTTTAATTACGTGGTCTCCTACCTACCCGGTTCCAAGAACATCAGAGCGGATGCCTTATCACGGCAGTACTCCGAGCTGTCCGGGGAGGAGTCGATTCCGACTTCGGTCATACCTCCGAATCAGATCCTGGCCGCCATTCGCACCAGCCTGACCTCTCCCCTGGGTGAGCAGATTTTGGCGGCTCAATCTGGTGCTCCCTCTGGGAGACCCAACGGCAGGTGTTTTGTGCCTGAGGAGTTGCGCACTCGGTTGTTGTGAACCTACCATAACTCCAAGGCCGCGGGGCATCCTGGAAAGAATCAGCTGTCCTGGGCTGTTTCACGTCTGTTCTGGTGGCCTTCTCTACGTTCCGACATCGCCGCATATGTAGGGGCATGCTCCGTTTGTGCCCAGAGTAAGTCCCCTCGGCACCTTCCGTTGGGCCTTTTGCAACCCATAGCCACCGGGGAGCGCCCATGGTCATACCTGGGGATGGATTTCATTGTGGACCTCCCTGCATCCCGAGGCCATACGGTCATTCTCATGATTGTGGATCGGTTTTCCAAAATGTGCCACTGTGTTCCTCTCAAGAAGTTACCCTCTGCACAAGAGTTGGCCACGATTTTCGCCAGGGAGGTCTTCCGGTTGCACGGTTTGCCCAAGGACATTGTGTCGGATCGGGGGAGTCAGTTTGTGTCCAGGTTCTGGCGCGCCTTTTGCTCCCAGTTGGGGATTCATCTCTCTTTCTCCTCGGCCTACCACCCTCAGTCCAATGGGGCCGCAGATCGATCCAATCAGGCCTTGGAGCAATTCCTTCGTTGCTATGTCTCCGATCACCAAGACAATTGGGTTGACCTCCTGCCTTGGGCTGAGTTTGCCAGGAACACGGCGGTGAACTCTTCCTCTGGGACGTCTCCCTTCATGGCCAATTATGGGTTCCAACCTGCCGTGTTACCGGAGGTATTCTCTCCCCAGGATATTCCGGCTGTGGAGGATCACCTTTCCGTCCTACGTGCTTCTTGGGTACAGATCCAGAGGTCCCTTGAGGTCTCTGCGCAGCGCCAGAGACTCCAGGCTGATCGCAGACGAGCGCCCGCTCCTTCCTACCAGGTCGGAGACCGTGTATGGTTGTCCACCCGCAACCTCAATCTTCGAGTGCCCACTCCCAAGCTGGCGCCTCGCTTTGTTGGTCCCTTCCGAGTGCTTCGCAGGGTAAACCCGGTAGCCTATGCCCTTGCGCTTCCTCCTGGCATGCGGATCTCCAACGTGTTTCATGTCTCCCTGTTGAAGCCATTGGTGTAATCGTTTCACTTCCTCGGTTCCTCGGCCCCGTCCGGTCCAAGTGGGCAATCGTGAGGAATATAAGGTGAGCAATATCCTGGACTCACGCCTGGTCCGCGGTCGGTTGCAGTTTTTGGTCCATTGGCGTGGTTATGGTCCAGAGGAGCGTTCCTGGGTTCCCTCCGCAGATGTCCATGCTCCTGCTTTGCTCCGAGCCTTCCACGCACGCTTCCCTCAGAAACCGTTCCTTACTCCGTGGAGGAGGGGCCCTTGAGGGGGAGGTACTGTCATGGTCTTACCTTCTTACTGTTCTCCTTCGTTTGACATGTGCTGGCGGCCATCTTGGTTTCTGGGTTTCTTGTAGCCTCCCACCCTGCGGCTTCTCCTTCCCACTGGGAGGAGCTGGATGCCTAGCTCATATATATAGGAGGTCTGTGGCTTCAGTTCCTTGCTTGGTCCTCCTGTGTTCACATGCTTCTAAGACTGCTGCTGCTTCTGGTTTCCGATCCTGGCCTCGTCTGACTACCCCGTTGGTTCCTGATCCTGGCTTCGTCTGACTACCCTGCTGGTTCCTGATCCTGGCTTCGTCTGACTACCCTGCTGGTTCCTGATCCTGGCTTCGTCTGACTACCCTTCTGGTTCCTGACCTCTGTCTACGCAAGACCCTGCTTCGGTTTAGCCATCCGTTTGGACTTTTGCTTACGGCTTGTTTTTCAATAAAGCCTTCTTATTTCCACTTATCTCTTGTTGTACGTCTGGTTCATGGTTCCATGACAAATCACTTACCTAACATGTATGCTCATATAAGGAATCCAGGGACTACTAGATAGTGCCAGGCAGTGAGTGTCTCCCTAACAGTGCCAGCCAATGACTGTCCTACATAACAGTGCCGGTCATAGAAAGGTTTTCCATGACCTGGGGCCAAGGTTCAGTTTTCACTTGTTGGCACCCTCCAGGTACAGAGCACCCAGGGGTGCACCACCAATGAGGCCAAGTGAGGCGATCTCCTCAGGCAGCACCAGAGGGGGGCAGCGGAAGGGCCATGGGCCATGAGCGCTTTCATTGTGGCAAAGGGGTTAGGTTATGAAATTGGCATTTGGGGGAGGGGGCGCTGTTTTAGTTTTTGCGTCAGACAACAGAAAGGCTAGGTGCACCCCTGAGAGCCTCTCCCCCTTGCTCCAGCTACACCCTTGGTATGCATAAATATAGCTGTGGCACAATTGCACGAAGCACTGTAAGACCCAAAGCGCTGCACAATCAATGACAGATGCATAAAGTATTTACTAAATGAAGCACATTTGGGGAAGTGTTATAGAGGGTGTTGACAGACCTTCAGTATAAAAGTTATCTGCAATTTGCACTCTGGGTACTCTTGAGACCTATTCCCCCCTCCATGGTGGGAGTAGAGAAAGGTCAGCCAGAGGTAGAATGAGGAGAGGAAGCTTCTCCCTGTGAGCGCACTCAGAGCAGGAAGAGAAGGACCACATGAAACCTGCTGGATGCTGCAATGTATGACCCTCATCATGAAGCAGCCAGATCCCCCCGACCTACATAGCGACCTTTGCTACCAAAGAGTCTGGAGATGACCCCCTGACTAAGATAAGTCAAATCCATCTCCTGTAATTGACATCTTCATTATATGTTTGCTGTTTCAAATTTTATTTACTTTTGTAGTAAAAAATTATTACAATGAAACAATCAACAAGTAGATTCTCTGCCGTTGCGATATCTTTATTCTTGTTCTAACATGTTTTTTGCAGGAATTATAGGACTAAATATTAAAGGACATCTGTCCTGGCTGACCTGTTCCATGTGCGCTTGGCATCCGAAGGCGTCTGTGTTGGTCCCATGTTCATATGTGCCTGCAAAAATAAGAGAAAAATTATGTTTAAGGCTACATGCACACGAACGTTGTATGTTTCCGTGTCGGTTCAGTTTTTTTTGCGGATAGGATATGGACCCATTAATTTCAATGGGTCTGCAAAAAATCGTGTGCTCTCCGCATCAGTATGTCCGTTACGTAGCCTCGCAAAAAAAAAAAAAATAGAACATGTCCTGGTCTTGTCCGTTTTAGGCATTTTTACAATAGATCCGCAAAAGAAAACGGATGGTATACGAATATGAAAACACATACAGTCGTGTGCATGTAGCTTAAATGAGACACTTGGGAGGCATGTTGATGGCTTATTTATATGTCTGAATGGTGGTGGTCCAACCTGATTATCAGGACCCATTCAAAGCATAATCAGGACTGCAGCTCATCCATACGTTTTTCCTGTGCCTCGTTTTGCAGCCAAGTCCCATTCACTTGAATTCAGTATCAGGCACCAATACAAGTATGAACAAACCAATGTGTCTGGTTACTCATTGAAGGGACCCAACTGATCAACCATTAATAGACCTTTAATACATGAACAGCCAAAGGTGTACATAGACTAGACAGAGCTCCACAGCAGAAATCAAAGTGAAATGCAGCACAGCCATGTGTGAGGCATGAAGGGTCTGGTGCTAGTTTTCCCCCCACCTTTTCCCATTCAACTTCTAGTTGGCTCCTTATCTTGTTGGTGCAACTTCTTACCACCCAATGGAAGCGAGAATGCAGCCTACCTGATGTAGGGACCCCTTCTCCATGACCCCCATAAAAGCTGCAATGGCTGCCTCAGCTCCATGTGTGCTTTTGTGTGTAGTCTTTTCATCATACTACTACTAAAACCTGCTCCCAGCAAGTGCTATATGATAAGAACAATAAGAGTTAGAGGTCCATCCACAGCAGAGAAATCTATTTTATTTTCTGATTATATATATTTATTTGATTTTCTTTACCTTATCATGGGGGCAGCCAAGTCAAAAAAAACATTGGGAGACTAGAAAGCTACAATTTCTGGGGAAATTGTGTGAGGTGTTGTTGCCTCCACCAGTAGTCTACAACTGGAGTGGGTGGAGTAACTGGTTGGAGTGGCTTGAGTAACTGTTGTGTGGTTGGAGTGGCTGGAGTAACTGTGGAAAGGTTGGACTCGGCAGAGTAACTTTAAGGAGTGGGCAGAGTAACTTTAAGGAGTGTTTGGAGTGAGTAAAGATAGTAAACATTACACTAACCAATTGATTGATCAAATGTAAAACGTGCACATGGCAAGCTTGATAGAGTGAGAAATGCATTTAAACTTTTATTTATTTATATAGCACATTTAATTGCAATGTTGTTGCCCAAAGTGCTTCACAGTTACATTAAAACATTCATTTATAAAAACATTAGCAGTCTATTTGTGTAGGTTGGCTTGAAAATGAGGGAGTGGTGGCAGTTTAGAAATCATGTCCTGATTTTTCAGCTCACACTCTAGCTTTTGTCCCTCTGTTGGCTGCTTACACACCTGGGTTCCTATGGCAACTCCCTCTACAGCAAGGGCAGAGAAGAGCGGTTAAAAACAAACTGCTCCAACTTGCTCACTTCACTGGCGGTTGCCATCTTCAAACTGTATAAATCCTACAGTGAAGAGCTTTATATTGTGAGAATCACAAGACCCAGACCTACATTTTGATGCATAGTATAAAAACTAAAGGCACAGTCGCAGTTTAGAAATTACCCTTTAAATTTGAGGTGGCTAGAGTGGAGTTTCAAAGAATATCAATGGGCGGCGTGAGTTGCAAACAAGTCATCATATTGTGAAAACTATCAGGACTATAGCTTAGCCGTGGACATTTTTAGTGGCAGCAGGGATAGCTGAACGTTTTGATATACGATAGTTATGTAGTTGGGTCGGAAAATGAGGGAGTAGTGGCAGTTTAGAAATCATGTCCTGATTTTTCAGCTCACACTCTAGCTTTTGTCAGCTCCCACTCTAGTTTTGAACATTCCGCCATTCATTCCTATGGGAACAATTTCACCACAAAAACTACGATATTTTGTGAACCATTAGGCGAAGCGTTCCACAAAGTAATAGCACACCAATCGGGAACAATCCGCACGTTTCGGTATATTACTGTCTATGTAGTGTAAAAACTGTGGGAGGAGTTAGGGTGGTAAATTTGGCTATAATAATAAGAATATATATATGTGAGATAACAGTAAGTGGTCTTGCCATGCAAGAACACTTAAATACAGTGCGCATGCTCAGTGACATGTACAAGGACTGCTGTGTAAAGAGAGGGAGGAGGAGGCGCTGAGCTGTCCCTATCATCAAATATTTAATCCTGTAATTCAAAAATGTAAATCCATTGAATATTAAAAATACCAAATACAAGGGATTATTCTATGAATAATGTAAAAAATGAAAATCAAATAGGACATGACAATCTCTTTCTAACAAAGCTAGAACCAGCCCTGTACCTCACATGGGTCCAGACCCCCCCCCCCCCCTCCCGCCAATCATTATTTCAATTGCTTTGCTAGATTTTTCTCCAGACTGGCAGCTCAGGGGCATGTCCTTTCTGCTGCAGCTGTCTCCTTATCACAGCTCAGTGGGTGTGTCCTTAAAGCTGTAGCTCTATCACAGCTCAGAGGTATGTAATTTCTGCTGTAACTGTCTCTATTACACTTCAGGGGGCATGCCCTTTCTGCTGCAGCTCTCTCCCTATCACAGCTCTGGGGATGTCCTAACTGCTGCAGCTCTCTCTCTATAACAGCTCAGAAGGTGTGCCTTTGCTGCTTCAGCTCCCCCCCTATCACAGCCGAGAGGGCTTTCCTTTCTGCTGCAGCTCCCACCCTATCACAGTTCAGGAGGCATGTCCTTTCTGCTGCGTCCGTGCACGTTACGCAGTTTGCGGAACGGCACAGACAGCTTTTAATATAACTGCCAATTCTTGTCCGCAAAGCGCGGACAAGAATAGGACAGGTTATATTTTTTGCGGGGCCACGGAACAGAGCAACAGATGCGGACAGCACACAGATGCGGCCCTATTGAAGTGAATGGGTCCGCATCTGAGCAGCCAAATCTGCGGCTCGGATGCGGACCAAAACAACGGCCATGTGCATGAGGCCTAACTGTCAAAGTTTCTAACCATTGAAGGATGGAACACCTCAACAAGGTGGACAAAGGAATAAGGAAAAGATCAAACAGCAGGTGGCACTATACAGATACATTTTATTGAATTACTCACTGGCTATACTTCATTTTTTATTACATCCACTTGCTAAAGTATTCATATCCAAATGCTTGTTTGAAAAATGTTGAATAATTTTCGTTGCACATCCCATTTAATCAATTCCTATTAATTAATAGCATTATTAGTAACTCCATCCCCCGCTACAAATCAAGAAGACAAATGCCTTCAATATAACCGATGTTTACGCCATTTATATTCATTTATACAGATGTCCTTTTCTAAACTTTCCTAGAATCTCTGAATTTCTCTGGTGTAGACTTGGCGCCCTATTGCATTTTATTGGAGTTTGCGGTATGGTTACTCGACAAGAAATACTCCTAATTGGCGTAACCGGCGCATACTTGAAATACGTTGGTCATACTCAATTTCATATTTTCCATTTTCTTCATAATAAGTCACAGTTAACAAAAAATCGTTAATCTAATAATATTCAAGAACTTTATGACATTGGGCATGAATATTTTAGGCGAATTTAGAAACGCCACCTGAGCGAACTTTACAGCGAGCTCTTAATGAGATTGCATAAACCCGTCCTAAAATGGTAGACATAGAGAGTCTTAATGAAGTCATTAAACTCGAGGAATTAATAAAAACTTAGTACTTGGTATTCGATGGCAAGTTAATTAGGAAAGCATCAAATGTCAGAATCCATAAAATTATATTAAATGATAAAAAAAATCATAAAAATAAAAAGTGAAATATTTTTGGACATTACATATTTCTGAGGCAATAATAAAAATGTTATTGGATAACCTTTTACAAGAATTATCATTTACTTTGTATCATAAGCTACAGTAAGCATCATGATTAATAAACACTGCTGAACCAAGTGCACAGTGCCAGTAGAGCAGCACACAGGCATTACAATTTGTACTAGTGAAGATTACGGTATCTCCTTAAAGGCTATGAACTTCTTTGGAGGCAATTTTTTAAATGATTGCAATTGGTCATTATTAAAAATTGGCTTCATTTTTTTGTGATAGAGCTTTTAGGTCTGCACACCATGCCCACTGCTCTCCTGCTGTTCCCTGTGGGCCGGGATGCTGCGCCACTTGTCTTGGTCGCTGACGTCCTCTCCATGCAGCTGCCTCCATTCTCCTGCTTGATGTTCCCTTAGAGCCAAATCCCATATCCTTCCCCAGCCAATGTCTGAGGATCCCTGGGTACTTAGGGTACCCTCTCTAGCAGCTGGTGCCTGAGCTTTAGGTTCCCTGGTTATCTTCCTATATTTCTGCCATTTTTCAAGTGTGTACCTTCCTACCTGTGTGCCCTGCGTTTTTGAGTCTAAGTTCAGTTCAGTTTGTGTTTAAGTTAACCCAGTATGTCTACTCTGTCTGTGCTCCAGTTAAGTCCCCAGACTGCCTGCCTTGTTTTTGCCTCATCACTACTCCGTTTCTGCATCTACTGTGCATAGCCTGGATCTCTAAAAAACAGCATTCTAGTCTTGATGACTGTTCAGACTATACCTGCTGTTTTCCTGCTTTTGGTGTATTTTCTGTACCCTGAGGGTCAGCTGCCAACTACACTAGGACTATCTCAGGAGGAAGCGGTCCGGTTGCTTCCCTGCAGTGAAGTCCAGATCCCTTTTCATGACAAGCAGCAGTAAAGCTAGACTTTCCCTCCCTACTAGAGTCAAGAAATATAATACTCATGCATTGGTGGTTGAAAATTCTACAAAACCTTTCAAAATCTCAACCTACCGCTACGAAAGACCGGAAGCACCTTCCTTCCATAACACGTTACCCAATATTATAAATTCTGTGACCAACCTTAAATCAAAATGGACCATTGTGCAGGTTCACATCAGGAATATGAAATAAGGTCCACCATTAGATGATCTGAAAACTCGATATACCTTACCATGTGCTGGACAGGCTTCACTAGACTTTAGGGAAAATGTTGTGACTTTTTGTGATTTCACAAAGCTCTTGACACTTTTGAAAAGTAGGAGATAAAGTGGGTGTGGTTAGGTAGGGTAATTATATGTTGCACTCTTACTCCAGTACAGAACAGTGGTATAACAAAACTGGACTAATATCTGTAGACCCAAATTTTTCAAAAAGTTCTGAGACAGAGCGTGACTTTTCCAGACAATTGGAGCACTTTCAATTTGTGGTGAATTTATTTGGACCTAAAGACAACTGATTTGCCCAAATCAGACCAAAATCGAATGTTAAGACTTCTCTACTCTAGACAAAGATGCATTTAAAGATGCACCAAATTTATCAGTCTATAGGTTGTGTATAGTTGTACTGTATGTATAGACACCAGCACATCCCCTCCACATTGCAGTATTATGTGTCTTTTTACACTTACACACAATGTGATGAATGCTGCAGCTACATGTCGGCTCACCAGCAGGTTGGTTCAGGGTGTTGGATCCTTGGATTTAATCATTTGAGCTGAGGGCCACTCTGGAGCAGGAAGTGCCTTCACACGGTGCTCTCATTACTCCTGTAATGTCTCTGGACTGAGACACATCCCACAAGCAAAGTTAGAAGCAGATCCAAGAGTGGAGGTTAGGTGGCTCTGCCTACAAGTCGGCTGACCAGTAAGGAGCAGAGCATCTCCCTGCTTATTGGCCAGCTGACTGTTCTCACAGATTAGGAGCTAATGCTGGCAACAGTGGCAAGTAGCTTCAGGAGGAGTACTCAGGAGGGCTGGCATTGATCTGTCCAGCATCTGTATGTGGCGTGTATTCAGGTTTGAAAGTAGGCGGGGCCATTCAACCTGGCCAGGCCCCGAAGCTCACGAACCCCATAGCAACTGCGTGGACACAAGAACCTTGATACTGAGGCATCTGAGAAAGGGGCTGAGCCACTGATATATGTGCAGGAGGGCTAGGATTGGTCAGCGAGGTCACATGACTTAACCCATAAAGCCCAGGAAGTGGCGTGCGCCAGCCCTTAAGGAAGTGCTTCAGGAAACTAGCAGCAAGCATGCTGTGGCCATGGCTGAGAGAAACTGTGGAGCGGATCCCAGAACAACAGTACTTGCACAGACAGAGCCCAGGACTGCAGTGGTGAATGGGAAGCACTGGCCGCAGATCAGTGCTGAACACGGCGCCCGAGACCGCGGTGGTAAGCAGGGTTACAGCAGCGCACTCTTCTTGAGTCCACGACCAGACAGAAATCTTTTTATCAAGTTCGGAGCATGAATGTTCTCTTCTCTTCTGGTTCCCAAGACCTCTTCTCAGGACCAAAGCCCTTCCAGTTTAGAAGATAGTAGGTCTTCTTGCCACGCTTCTTGATGTCCAGCATGTCTTTGACCTCAAATATCTAATCAGAATCTTCAGATACCAGAGATGGAGTAGAAGGAGCCGTCGAGAAGCGATTTAAGAACTACTGGTTTTTAGTAAGGACACGTGGAAGGCATTAGGAATACGCAAAAAGAGAGGCAGACGTAACTTATATGTCACTTCGTTGATCCTCCTCAATACTTCAAAGGGTCCAAGGAACCTAGGAGCAAACTTGAAACTGGGAACCCTAAAGCGGATGTTTTTAAAGGAGAGACATACCTTACCTCCAGACAAGAACTGAGACAGTTTTCTTCTTCTCGTCTGTATTCATTTCCATGCAGGTCACCTCTTTATTGATGTAGTCCTTGGTGTCACGCCAAATCTTTAAAAACTTCCTACAAGAGTAATCCGCAGCTGGTACCCCAGAAGATGTAGGAACAGGGAGAGGAGTACGAGGGCAGTGTCCATAAAGGATAAAGAATGGAGATGATCCAGTAGACTCACTAGATTGGTTGTTATAGGAGAATTCAGCCCAGGGTACCAAATGTACCCAGTTGTTGTGTTGAAACAAAATGCCGGAGATAGTTCTCTACTATTTGATTGACCTGCTCTACTTGCCCGTTGGTCTGGGGATGATAACCGGAAGAGAAGTCCAGCTCAATTTCGAGCAGCCAGAAAAGAGCTCTCCAGAGCTTAGAGGTAAACTGGACTCTGCTTTTTATGGCCAGAAGCTCTGTCTCCTATAGAGTAATTCCTCTCAGCAGGGGAGAAGAGCTTGGAGTATAATCCACATGTAAACATCTTGCCCTTAGGACCTTTCTGTAGTAAAACAGCACCGGCTCCTATGGAGGAGGCGTCCACTTCTAAAAAGAATTGGCGGGAGACATCGGGATGACACAGAACAGGGGCAGAAGCAAAGGACCTGTTTATTTGGAGAAAGGCGTCCTACACCTCAGGAGTCCAGTCTCTGGCATTCACCCTTTTCTTAGTAAGAGTGGAGATTGGAGATGTAAGAGATGAAAAATTCTGGATGAACTGACAATAGAAATGATCAAATCCAAGGAAGCGCTGTATAGCACGAAGACCCTGTGGACTGGGCCAGTCCATTACTGCATTCAATTTTTCAGGAGATATCGTTTACCAACTCCTGGAATACCACGGGAGCATTGCACAGACCGAAGGGCATGACGAGATACTCGTAGTTTCCATCACAAGTGTTGAAAGCAATCTTTTACTCATCGCCCTTTCGAATGCGGATAAGGTTGTTTATGCCGCGCAGGTCGAATTTTGTGAAGACCTTAGCTCCCTTGATCCTGTCAAAGAGTTCAGAGATTAGCGGAAGAGGGTATCGATTCAGACCTCGATAGTCGATACAGGGCCATAAGGATCCATTTTTTTTCTGCACGAAGAAGAACCCAGCACTGGCTGGTAAAGTAGATTTCCAGATAAACCCCCTCTCGAGATTCTACCTGATGTAATCAGACATTGCTTGGGTCTCAGGAAGTGAGAGTGGGTAGACTCGACTGCGAGAAGGAGTGGCACCAGGCAGAAGGTCAATCGGACAATCATAAGGACGATGAGGAGGGCAGGGTCTCGGCCTCTTTCTTACTGAAGACATCCTCAAAACTGGCCTACTGCTGTGGAAGTCCAGGCAGGTCTTCAGGTACAGTAGGTGATGAAACAGGTTGGACCTCTGATAAACAGGTAGACTGGCAGGAAGATCCCCAATGCAGAATCTGACCGGAGTGCCAGTCCAGAACTGGAGTGTGCTGATGCAGCCTGGGAAGACCAAGGGGAATCAGATTCACGAACGCTGGTAGCATACAGAATGAGATCATCTCTGAATGCAGAACCCCTATTTGCAACTAAAGGGGCATAGTAACAGAAAGCACATATTCAGGGAGTGGCAGTCTAGTTACGGAAGCCACTAACAGAGGCATTTCTAGACGGATGATAGGAAGCTGGTACTGATAAACCAGAGCTTGCTGAATGAAGTTACCGGCTGACCCAGAGTCCAAGAATACAGGCACAGTGTGACTCCCTTGTTAGAGAGAGTCACCGGAACTGAAAGTTTCAGAGAGGACTTCTCCTTGTCTAGGACCACCTCTCCAACTGATCCTAGACATTGACTTTTCCTGGCTTCTGTGGACAATTACGCACAAAGTGGGCCTTGCCTCACAATACAGGCACAGGTTCTCTGCTTTGCGTCGTAAACGTTCCTGGTCAGACAATCGAAGGCACTCTATTTGCATGGGCTCTTCAGATGGGGTGGAAACTAGAGGAAGAACCGACCTCTGGAAGGATGGAGTCAAACGTTCCCTGAAATGCATATCTATCCTTGTGGCTAAGGTGATCAGGTCATTCAGAGTAGACGGACGGTCGCGACCAGCTAATTCATCCTTAATCTGGTCAGAAAAGCCCTCCCAGAACACCGCCAGTTGAGCCTCATCGTTCCATGCAAGTTTGGCAGCCAGGGTACGAAACTGGATGATGTACTGACCCACAGACGAGGAACCTTGTCGTAGACGCAGTAGAGCTGATGCAGCGGAGGATGTGCGGCCAGGCTATTCAAAGACTAGCCAGAAGGTAGCCAGAAAAGACTGCAGATTAGTGGTCTCTGGACCTCCATGTTCCCAAATAGGATTTGCCCAAGCAAGGGCCTCATCAGACAGCAGGGACACAATGAAGGCAACCTTGGACCGCTCAGTGGGAAACTTTTGCCCATGCAACTCAAAGGGGATCAGACACTGGTTCAGGAATCCATGACAGGTTTTTGGATCTCCACCATAGCGTGATGGCAGAGGAAGTTGCACACCAGCGACACACAAATCCGGATTCCCCGGTGTGGGAATTGCAGGAGTAGCAGCGACTGGTGACCCTTTAGTAGCTAGAGAAGAGATGGCGTCCAGACCAGACTGCATTATGACATCCTGATGTTCACTCTGACGCCTCACTTCATGTAACCATTCCTGAACGACAGGCTTGGAGTGACCAGCGGGGTCCATGGCCTCAGTGTACTGTCACTAACCAGCGGGTGAACCCACTGTGCCACGTGTCCTACCTCCTCTAAGGGAGTTGTCTAAGTGAACCCCTCGATCTTCACACAACACCAGGTCGCTACCTCTTGAGGAGGATAGGCACACGAGGCAGCTGGTCCAGGCGGAGAAAGGTACCAGAGTGTAACGGACCGTTTCAGCAGACAAGGGGTTAAAATCCGTTTAGGCGATATGCCCCTTCCTGAGAGACAGGCACAGCTACTGCAGAACACCAAACTCCCAAACTGGATACAAAATAGCACTCCAAACTGGAACCTCGCAAATAGCTGCCAGCAGACGAACAGGAAAAGCATACAGTCAGCTTACACTCCTGGCAATCAGTCTCCAACAGCATACAGGGAATCCCCCCAATGATGAGACAAGGCTCCGTGTTCAGGGTCAAGCAGTGGTCTGACTGTACTTCAGATACAGCCTCTTTTATTCATAAAAAACAAACATAGTACTGCCTACAGGGTTTTGAAATCCAACCAATCAATATCTTACAACACACACAATGCAAGTACAGCAACCAATAGTTCACGCCCCCTAGAGGACCAGAAGGGAGACTGCGACACAGAACAGATACAACACATCCCCACAATGCATCATGGTTTCCTCCTCTCTGTCCCGGAGACAACCGAGGGCAATCCAATTATCTCTCAGGACAAAGGGGAGATCGCCAATACACGTGTGGAGACAACAGGACAGACATCACCATTTAAACACACAATGGGACAATAGAAACACACCCAGCATATTCCTCCCAAGCTGACAAGTTACACTTATTATAAATTGTTACAACTTTGTGAGGTTACATTGTCCATACATATAACTTACATCAATTTAAACAGTATAACTTGGGGACAAACCTATCCAAAATTCACTTGAATAGGTTCAGGGGTTTAAAAGTTAGCAAAAGTATCTCAAAGGGCCGTAATCCTGGGGCAGGAGGCTGGAAAACAGCCCCCTCCTAAACACCGTGGCGAGGTTGGTTTCGCCACACAGAGGTACAGGCATTGTCAGCAGGCTGAGTCATTACCAGGAGCAACCGTACAGGACCGAAGGATGAGGCAAAGGCGAAGTCAGACAGGCAAAAGGTCAGGGCAGGCGGCACAAGTACAGGTCAGGCAATCCGGATCAGCAACAGGAGAGTCGAGACAAGCAGGCAGGCATCAAACTGGCAGCAGAATTCAGGAACACAAGTACGAGTCAGGAATACAAGCGGATATCATGAACCTTAGCAGGACACAAGGACTTTGCCACTGAGGCATCTGGGAAGGGGGCTTTTAGCCACTTATATATTCCCTTAAGGAAGTGCTGCAGTAAACTAGCAGCAAGCATGATGTGGCTAGGGCTTAGAGGAAACTGTGGAGCGGATCCCAGAACAACAGTAACTACACAGACAGGGCCCAGGACTGCATCGGTGAATGGGAAGCACTGGCCGCAGATCACTGCTGCACACGGCGCCCGGGACCGCAGCGGTAAGCAGGGGAACAGTGGCGCACAGCAGCCGCTGTTACATGGACACGTGTGCGGTTTGCTCTCTGTCCCCATTCTGGAGTACAGATAAGAGCAGGTCCCAGAGGTGGGACATGTATCTATGTCACATTTGTGGGATATCCTATATGTTCGGTACAGGTCACTTCTCAGCAGTCCTCTACTCGTCTGACTGGAGGACTGGCCATCAAAATCAAAGTCCTGGAAAACCCTGTACGCAAAGGCTTGTTGGTATTAGTCCCTGTACCCATGTAGTTGCCTTGTCATCAAGAAGATTGAGATACCATAAGCCCTTCTCCTTTTGGAGACAGATTGTGATGGGAGATGTCCATTTCTGAACTTTGTCCTCTGAACTCTCTTCGACGTCTCCCTGTCTGAGTCTTGTTATTGAATACAAATGATAAAGCTATGGTATATCTCATACGTCTTTATGGATCTGTCAAGCCTAGAGATGAGCGAATCGAAGCTGACGAAGTGGAATTCGATCTGAATTTCAGGAATTATTCGATTCGCTCCGAATTTCCTCACTCTTCGTGGTAACGAATTGCTGCACATGTTAGGACATGGAGCAAGGAACTCTGGGAACCAGGGATCACCCAGAATGCTATGCATGCAGCCAATCAGCAGCCAGACAACCCTGTGATGTCACAGTGCTATAAATAGCCTCAGCCATCTTGGGTTCAGACATTTTCCAGTTCACTTAGTGCAGGGAGAGACGTCAGCAGGCACTAGGGACAGTGGTAGGAAAGACTTGAAAACTTATATTTTGCTCAATAGAAGTTCAGGGAAAGAGCATTAGAAGTGTAGGGAAAGGATAGGGAGGAATTATTCCACATTATTGGAGCAGAACAGGGTTCAATAGGGGAGTGCACAGCCTGGGTAATAGGCGCAATCCTATTACACCTTGCTGCACTGACTGGGTATCCAAATTGCCATTATTCAGGTTTGCAATAGATGATACCTCTGTAATTCCAGCAAACTGTTCTTGTTATTGCAAGTGCTGTGTGATACAGCCATTAACAGGGTTTATTACTAGGAAATATTTCTATGTCTTATTAGCCCTTGTGTGGTGCAGTTATATATATATTCTAAAGCTTTTTTTTGTCGTGTATTAAGGGGGGTTTAGCCATTGTGTGGTGAGGTGAGAAAATTAAAGCCCTTTTTCACGGCCTCAGATCTGTCAAGACTAGAGGTGAGCGAATCTCTTTTTTTGTTGTGTATTAATGGGGGGGGGGGGAAAGGGCTTATTGGTATAGAGCTGTAACTACAGTCAAGGACAATATATGTTCTTTATGGCCCACTGGTTAAATGTGGTTCCTGCCCAGCCAAACCAGTAACTTGGCCAGGTGATGCCGTTTGGCTTTCTCTGCGACAACTCAAAATTGGAACCATGGTGACCGACAACGGGAAGAACATGGTGTTGGCTCTGCGTCAAGGAGGTTGTCAAGCGTTTCCTGAAGTCTTCCACCCATCTGCAAGACATCCTAAAAATGGCCAGGAAACTTTGCATGCACTTCAGCCACTCGTACACCGCCAAGCACACCCTCCTTGAGGGCAGAGCGGCAGAACAGCGTCCCCCAACATAGGCTGATATGCAATGTTTCCACTCGTTCGAATTCCACCCTCCATATGTTGGACCGACTGTACAAATACAGAAAGGCCATCAATGATTTCTTGATAATACAGGCGGACAGAGGTACTCCCCTGTGTAACTTTAATGTTAGCCAGTGGCAGCTCATGCGTGACACCTGCCGTTTTCTCGTGCCCTTTGAGGGGGCCACTTTATTTGTCAGTCGCCAGAACTACAGGATGAACAACCTCATTCCACTGATTGATATCCTGGAAAAGATGCTGGTAAATCTGGCTGGTCAGGGGACTGGAGACATGGTGCCTATATCTCACGGCCACATGAGCCCTGTGGGGGCTGAACTGGAGGAGGAGGAGGAGGACATTGGAGCACAAGCAATGTGTAGTGAAATGGGTGGTTTTTCTACACAGGTGACTGGAGAGGAGAAGCAGAGGCAGCTGGAGGAGCAAGAGGGAGAAGAGGAAGGCAAGGCAGATAACCCAGACACACCGTGGCAGTATGCAGTTGAGATGGAGGCAGGAAGTCCCTCCGAGTCACTTGCGCAAATGACTACTGGCTCTCCACCATGTTAGACCCTTGCTACCGGTCCAAAATGGGAGCCTTTTTTACACCCGCTGAGAGGAAGGACAAACTGAACTTCTATAGAGACACTGCCGTGGCTGCTGGGGGGTCGGGGTGGCAGGAGCAGTACCAGCTCCATCAGCAGCAGCCTGAGTCTAGAGTCGCTGATAAGCAGCTTTCTTCACCCGCATAGTGAAGAAACTACTCACCTGCAGCTAGACAAAGAGCAGAACCTGAACCAGCAGGTGGTGGCACACTTGGAGCGCACCATGCCAGCCGTCATTGAAGATCCGCTGGACTACTATGCAGCCAATCTGTATTTGTGGCCGCAACTGGCCGAGTTTGCCCTGGAAAAGCTGTCCTGTCTGGCCAGTAGTGTGGCATCAGAGTGGGTGTTTAGTGCAGTGGGGGCCATAGTTACCCCAAGGAGAACTCGCATGTCCACCCAAAATGTGGAGAGACTGACCTTTGTGAAGATGAATCAGGCGTGGATCAGCCAGGATTTCCACCCACCAATGCCTGATGTATCCATGCTGCCTCATCCAAACCTTGACAAAAGAGACCGGTTTCTTCTGACTACCTGCCTCAGCTACTATTCTGATGCTGCCACCTGCCTGATGCCACACATCTGATGCCAAGTGCTCCTTCTTACACCCAGCATCGTCAGCTGGTACTGTTAGTGCCACCCACCTCCCCACTCTGTCACCGGGTCACTCTGTAGTCTCCTGATGCTGCTGCCACCTCCACACTATGTCACCATGCCACTACGTGGTCTACTGATGCTGCTAATACCTCAACACTATGTCACCTTGCCACTCTGTGGCCTCCTCATGCTGCTGCTGCCACCTCGACGCTCTGTCATTGTGACACTCTGTGGTCTCTTGATGCTGCTGCTACCTCCACATTATGTCACCGTGGTCTCCTACCTCCACATTATGTCACCGTGGTCTCCTGATGCTGCTGCCGCCTCCACACTCTGTCAATGTGCTACTCTGTGGTCTCCTGATGCTGCTGCTACCTCCACACTATGTCACCTTGCCACTCTGTGGTCTCCTAATGCTGCTGTCACCTCCACACTATGTCACCTTGCCACTCTGTGCTCTTCTGATGCTGCTACTACCTCAACACTCTTTCATTGTGCCACTCTGTGGCCTCCTCATGCTGCTGCTGCCACCTTCGCACTATGTCAACTTGCCACTCTGTGGTTTCCTGATGCTGCTACCACCTCCACACTATGTCACCTTGCCACTCTGTGGTCTCCTGATGCTGCTGCCACCTTCACACTATGTCATTGGGCCACTCTGTGGTCCCCCGATGCTGCTGCTACCTAAACACTATGTCACCTTGCCACTCTGTGGCCTCCTCATGCTGCTGCTGCCACCAACACACTCTGTCAATGTGCCATTCTGTGGTCTCCTGATGCTGCTGCTACCTTCACACTATGTCACCTTGCCACTCTGTGGTCTCCTGATGCTGCTGCTACCTCAACACTATGTCACCTTGCCCCTCAGCTACTATTCTGATGCTGCCACCCTCCTGATGCCACACATCTAATGCCAAGTGCTCCTTCTTACACCCAGCATCGTCAGCGGGTACTGTTAGTGCCACCCACCTCCCCACTCTGTCACCAGGTCACTCTGTAGTCTCCTGATGCTGCTGCCACCTCCACACTATGTCACCTTGCCACTATGTGGTCTCCTGATGCTGCTACTACCTCAACACTATGTCACCTTGCCACTCCGTGGCCTCCTCAAGCTGCTGCTGCCACCTCCACACTGTCATTTTGCTACTCTGTGGTATCCTGATGCTGCTGCTACCTCCACACTATGTCACCTAGCCACTCTGTGGTTTCCTGATGCTGCTGTCACCTCCACACTATGTCACCTTGCTACTCTTTGGTCTTCTGATGCTGCTGCTGCTACCTCAACAGTATGTCACCTTGCCATTCTGTGGCCTCCTCATGCTGCTGCTGCCACATCCACACTCTTTCATTGTGCCACTCTGTGGCCTCCTCATGCTGCTGCTGCCACCTCCACACTATGTCAACTTGCCACTCTGTGGTCTCCTGATGCTGCTACCACCTCCACACTATGTCACCTTGCCACTCTGTGGTCTCCTGATGCTGATTCCACCTCCACACTATGCCACCTTGCCACTCTGTGGTCTCCTGATGCTGCTGCCACCTCCACACTATGTCATTGGGCCACTCTGTGGTCTCCTGATGCTGCTGCTACCTAAACACTATGTCACCTTGCCACACTGTAGCCTCCTCATGCTGCTGCTGCCACCTCCACACTCTGTCATTGTGCCGCTCTGTGGCCTCCTCATGCCGCTGCTGCCACCTCCACACTATGTCACCTTGCCACTCTGTGGTCTCCTGATGCTGCTGCCACCTCCACACTATGTCAATGTTCCACTCTGTGGTCTCCTGATGCTGCTGCCACCTCCACACTATGTCACCTTGCCACTCTGTGGTCTCCTGATGCTGCTGCCACCTTCACACTATGTCAATGTGCCACTTTGTGGTCTCCTTATGCTGCTGTCACCTCTGCACTATGTCACCTTGCCACTCTGTGGTCTTCTGATGCTGCTGCCACCTCCACACTATGTAACCTTGCCACTCTGTGGTCTTCTGATGCTGCTGCTACCTCAACATTATGTCACCTTGCCATTCTGTGGCCTCCTTATGCTGCTGCTGCCACCTCCACACTCTTTCATTGTGCCACTCTGTGGCCTCCTCATGCTGCTGTTGCCACCTCCACACTATGTCACCTTTCCACTCTGTGGTCTCCTGATGCTGCTGCCATCTCCACACTATGTCACCTTGCCACTCTGTGGTCTCCTGATGCCGATGCCACCTCCACACTATATCATTGGGCCACTCTGTGGACTTCTCATGCTGTTCCTACTCTCCCCATTTCATGACTAGGTCACTATTTTGCCTTTTTGGCCTGGTTGACATCATCATTTATTTGACCCTTCTTCTGATCTGTCAGAATTGGCTTATGATTTGGTATCCTAAAGCAGGAGTGGGTACAAAACACAGAAGACATGCAAATATTCCATTCACGTGTCATTTCTGTTTTGAACCCACTCCTGTTTTTTTTTGGCTGTTTTTTGGCAGTTTTTTTGGCTGATGGATTACTGACCAAATGCTGACCGAGTGAAGGTGGATGCTCAAGAGACAGGATCCTTTTTTTTTTTTGGGGGGGGGGGGAGTTATTGTTCTGGCAGATCAGAGGAAGGGCAAAATAATCAGTGACGTCAACACAAACTTACTGCTGACACTCTCTTTACTCTGTCAGGGGGCTCTACTTGTATAAGCGTTTAATAGAACAGGTTCTGTAGACATCTATGTGGAATCAGTGAATTCAGTGAACTGTAAGGCTGAGTTCACACTTGAGTTATTTGGTCAGTTTTGGCCCCGTGACTGCCAAAATAAGTGAAGTGTGCAGTGATTCTAAGAGCGACGCCTGTCATCTACATGTCATACTGACTCATAGTATTGTTTCACTACCACAGCAGACTCCCTATGCGTGTTACTGCAAGGCACAGTGTTCTACACCACTATACAAGCTCTCTGCAGCCAGGAAATAGCATTTTTTGTACCCAATTCGCCATGAATTAATTCGGATCGAATCGTTTCGGAAAATTCGGCAAACCGACCGAATCTAATTTTTTATAAATTCGCTAGTCAAGACCATGGAAGTAGAGGTGGATGAAAAATTCCTCATGGATCTACAAGATACATTACACGTATGTGGAGAACTAAATAATCTTCCGTGGGCACGCAGAACCATAAACATCAGGTAGTGCACATTGTCGCCAGTCCTCCTTCACCTTAGACTGGACCGTGATTAACTCTTGCTTTACTGAAGAGGATGCGGAAAACATGTGTAAGCTGTGAGAGATGAGATAAAGCTGCATATACGTAGAGGATCACAGTCATCATAATATAATGCTTGATCAGTCTCTGCACTCAGCAGTCATTACTGAACGATCTGAGGACGATTTCTGAAAATTATTATTTTTTGAATATACCAGGTACACTTTTCTTGGTGATGTCTGTCCTGGGGAAGTATATTACCTATGTGCAGCAAGCCCCTGAGGAGCCGGAGAAGGGGATGGGAGTAATAGTGGCTCTGGCTATCATAATGGCTTTCCTCACATCGTTACTCCCTAGGGTCGGTGCAGTAAAAGGAGGGGTGCACCCTGGTTCTGGGGCTGATGGTAGCTGGGGTGCCCGTGATGTTAGGTGCTTGTATGGGTGCAAGGCAGGGCATGTAGAGTGCAGTGGCCAGCGTATGGTGCAAGAGTCAGTAACCAGGCTAGATGTAGCAGAACAAAGGTCCCTTTTACTTAAGTGCCAAATAGGAGTTGTAGTACATCCAGTTATAGCAGACACAGTTCCAACTGTACATAGTGCAGGTCTCTTCCAGACCCTCCCTCTCTTCCTGCAGAATCCATGGTGAACAATTGTACTTTTATAAGAGTGGCTGTAATATCTACTGCAGGATACAGGGCTTTAGTGATAGAAGTGACCGGACCGTGTCCAAGTATGAAGGGTGTCTTAAAAGTGTCCCTCACTGCAGCAAAGTCTGAATAGCTGAAGTAGCACGTTACCTTGCTGACTCCACTGCTCAGCCTGGACACTCTAGTTCTCTCCTCTGTCTCTCTCTCTCTCTTTCATTCTGTAGATCATGCAGAGATTAGTGAGTCTCTGTAGCTTTAAACTAGGAGTGGAGCAAAAGCACTTTGCTTCTTCTCTCCTACACTGCAAACAGTAGACTCTCTCCAGGTTAGGGGTGGAACCAGCCCACATCTAACCTCCTATGAGGGCTGAATCAGGACTGTTAACCCTGGCTGTGCCTTCCATACACATCTATGCTGGGAACACATTACATAACAATACAATACCTTGGATGATAAACCATTTGCAGATGCCCCCTGCTTTGGGGTACTGCATATGTTCTCCAGCAGCAAAGTGTCTAGGCTACTTGAAGCTCTGTTTTCCATTAGCTTCTTGATATCTGATTGCTTCTGACTACTGCAGATACTCTTCACCAGGCCATAACATGTCATCTTGTGGCTCAGGTTCTCCACTTTGGTTGCTCCGGTTTCTGAGCTCTGGCTGAGCTACACACCCAGGCTCTGCACACATGTGCACACACTGGAGCAGTATTCCCTGACCACTTCTTGTCTCTGCTGCAGAGGTTACAGTAGCGTCTCTGTGTGTTACAAGCATGACATGCCTGACATGGGTTGGTGTAGTTATAAGGAGCAGAGTGTAACATATATATGCCTTTAATTGCTAAGCATATTATTGTTGAATTGTGTAAATTATATATCACATTTCGTAAAGGAGCAGGAACTGGTTAGCAATGGCCATTCCGCTGCCAGATGCCACAGACACCCATGCGAGAATGACAATGTACAGGCTGCGTCAGTGCAATTTTTCTCCCTGAGACACCACCTGCGCCACACCACATACCTCCACTGAGACATTACATATTGAGCCTAATGTCTGATAGACTCCAGTAAACATTACCATGGGAGACTTCACAAATTGCTGCAGGGCTCTAGGATTTAAAGGGACACAATTATCTGAAAGGCTTCCATTTTTTGAATACCATACATACCAGACACATATGAGAAATTAGTTTTTCAGTACACACGTCAAAATGAAAACATAACCGAGGCGTCACTGGTAGTGATGAGCGGGAAGTGCCATATTCGATTTCGCGATATTTCGTGAATATTCGATTGAATATTCTTGTTATATTCGTCGAAATCGAATATTCGTAATTATTCCAATTATCGCAAACAATATGCGATTTAATTAATCGCGTATTGAGATTTTTCTTTTGATAGTATAAGGCAACGTTCCTATGACTAATTGACTATGGCTAGGCTAATATGTGTATTTTATGAAATTTCGCAAATATCGCTCTAACTTCGTCTTTTAGAATATTACGAATATTCTAAAAGACGAAGTTAGAACAAATTTTACAAAATTTCGTAAAATACACATATAGATTGTAATTTAGCTAATATTGTGCTATAATCCTTTTTTTTTCTCAATTTTTTTTTGCCTCTTCTGAACTTAAGTTTTGTAAAATATGTACACTATTAAAAAAATTACTATACAGTATATTAGCAAAATTACAATCTATGTGTATTTTACGAAATTTCGTAATATTGCTCTAACTTCGTCTTTTAGAATATTCGTAATATTCTAAAAGACGAAGTTAGAGCAATATTACGAAATTTTGTAAAATACACATATAGATTGTAATTTAGCTAATATAGTGCTATAATCCTTTTTTTTCTATAATTTTTTTTGCCTCTTCTAAACTTAAGTTTTGTAAAATATGTACACTATTAAAAAAATTACTATAGCAGTATTTTAGCTAAATTACAATCTATGTGTATTTACGAATATTCTTAATATTGTTCTAACTTTGTCTTTTAGAATATTCGTAATATTGCTCTAACTTCGTCTTTTAGAATATTCGTTATATTGCTCTAACTTCGTCTTTTAGAATATTACGGATATTCTAAAAGACGAAGTTAGAGCAATATTAAGAATATACGTAAAAAGTTGAAATCGCAATTCGATTATTATAACTTGAATTAATCGAATTGCGATTTCAATGTAATTCTCAAATCCGACAGTACATTCTAGTATATGGAGACGTTCCCATGAGCACGGAAGTCGGCAGAAGCGGCAACGGGCACTGACTGGAGCAGCCAGGAAGCCAGGAATCCAAAGGACAGGTAAGAACAACTTTAGGGAAGTGGGAAAGAAAAAAATATAACAATAAAAAAATAAATAAAAAAAAAACAATATTCGATTTCGCGAATATATTGAACTATATTCTAAATATTCGCGAAATCTCGAAGTTGCGATATTCGAGAATTTTTTTTTAATATTCGCACTCAACACTAGTCACTGGGAACTCCTGGGCCCAATGCAAAATCTGTGATAGGGCCCCATGTACCATTTATAATGCTAGTGCTATATAGTTCAGCTCTTTCCAACGCACAGTTCTGATAAGTGTAGACTGGGGGCAAATAATGAAAGGGTTTTTCTGAATGACAGTAAGCATAGATCTTGAAAACCATGAACTGATGCAGAAATTAGAAAATTCAGCTAATTTTTATATGTCATACAATTGCAGGAATACCTTATTATTGCATTCCTGATGCAGCTCCAGACTGATACATTGTAACAAACACAGTTGTATCCAGTCTAGACAATTCCCTGGATGCTAAACCCATCATCAACAGCTGCAGAAATATCTCTTGTAGTTTGTTACAATGTATCAGTCTGGAGTCTGGGCTGTTTAGCTCACAGAGCATTGTCTAGACTGGATACAACTCTGCTAGTTTGTTACAATGTATCAGTCTGGAGTCCAGGCTGTTTCGCTCACAGAGCATTGTCTAGACTGGATACAACTGTACTAGTTTGTTACAATGTATCAGTCTGGAGTCCGGGCTGTTTAGCTCACAGAGCATTGTCTATACTGGATACAACTGTACTAGTTTGTTACAATGTATCAGTATGGAGTCCAGGCTGTTTAGCTCACAGAGCATTGTCTAGACTGGATACAACTGTGCTAGTTTGTTACAATGTATCAGTCTGGAGTCCGGGCTGTGTAGCTCACAGAGCATTGTCTAGACTGGATACAACTGTACTAGTTTGTTACAATGTATCAGTCTGGGGTCCGGGCTGTTTAGCTCACAGGGCATTATCTAGACTGGATACAGCTCTGCTAGTTTGTTACAATGTATCAGTCTGGGGTCCGGGCTGTTTCGCTCACAGAGCATTGTCTAGACTGGATACAACTGTACTAGTTTGTTACAATGTATCAGTCTGGAGTCCGGGCTGTTTAGCTCACAGAGCATTGTCTATACTGGATACAACTGTACTAGTTTGTTACAATGTATCAGTATGGAGTCCAGGCTGTTTAGCTCACAGAGCATTGTCTAGACTGGATACAACTGTGCTAGTTTGTTACAATGTATCAGTCTGGAGTCCGGGCTGTGTAGCTCACAGAGCATTGTCTAGACTGGATACAACTGTACTAGTTTGTTACAATGTATCAGTCTGGAGTCCGGGCTGTTTAGCTCACAGAGCATTGTCTAGACTGGATACAACTGTGCTAGTTTGTTACAATGTATCAGTATGGAGTCCAGGCTGTTTAGCTCACAGAGCATTGTCTAGACTGGATACAACTCTGCTAGTTTGTTACAATGTATCAGTCTGGAGTCCGGGCTGTTTAGCTCACAGAGCATTGTCTAGACTGGATACAATTGTATCCACTTCTCAGCTGAGGGCAGAACTAGCTATGGACAGGTTTACAGCCTCTTAATGGAAACTAGTGTTGACATTCACAGACCGCAAGCAGGAATCTTGAAAATGGGGAGGAATAGAAAATTGCGGAATTTTATACAGAGACTAAAGGGATATTTTCAACCAAGCCATTAGAAACATTTCTTGACAAATAAATTCTCACTTTGGCCCCATTGTCATTATGGTGCCTCATTATTTTAGGCTACTTTCACATTCGCGTTTGTTACGGATCCGTTCAGCTAATACAAACGTCTGCATCCATTCAGAACGGATCAGTTTGTATTATCTTTAACATAGCCAAGACGAATCCGTCTTGAACACCATTGAAAGTCAATAGAGGACAGATCCAATTTCTATTGTGCCATAGAAACCGGATCCGTCCCCATTTACTTACATTGTATTCCAGGATGGATCCGTTTGGCTCAGTTTCGTCAGGCGGAGAGAAAAACGCTCCAAGCAGCGTCTTTGGTGTCCGTCTCCAAAGCAGAATGGAGACTGATCGGAGGCAAACTGATGCATTCTGAGCGGATCCTTTTCCATTCAGAATGCATTAGGGCAAAACTGATCCGTTTTGGACCGCTTGTGAGAGCCCTGAACGGATCTCGCAAACGGAAAGCCAAAACGCCAGTGTGAAAGTAGCCTAAGTCACAACCTAAAATAGGAACCAACGATCAGAGAATGCGCTGGTACAACAGCGGTCCCCGCACCCAAGTCTGAATCATTTTACGCATTCCACAACAGCCAAACTCTGACACTTTTCAAGGGGAAATTAATGACTGCAGCGAAATAAATAACTGCCCAAGGTCCTGGAACAGGAAGATCAGCATCCGTAATGTGGAACGGACTGAGAAAACTATGTTACTTTACTGACTCCACTTGAGATAACATTCCCATGAGGTTATTATCAAGAACTGCTGACGTCAAGTGTTGAATGTGAAGTATGAGGAAGTCGTTAATGTCTTCACCTATCCGTACAGTAACACACATGTGAAGAAAGGACTAAATAAATGCACCAACATGAAACTGACAGCATTTGGCAGGATAATGGCCCATGCACATGGCAGCACTATGTGTATGGAGTTTGTCAGGCAGTGCACAGAGACCTGTGGCTCCCCGGTGCTGCCCTAATGCCACAGTTGGGGGTCTACATTTTATACAAGGCTGACATAACATTAAAACCACTGACAAGTGAAGAGAATAAGGCCACCAGTTTGGTGGTGGGTTATACTAGGCAGGAAGGGAACAGCCAGTTCTCGAAGTTTATGTGAAGTGTAAGGATCTGAGCAGAGCATCTCCAAAATGGAAGGTTTTATGGGAACCTAAGGAACTTTGATGCATGTGAAGGATGAAGCCTAGCCCGTTTGGTCCTATCCCACCAAAGAGCTGCTGTACTGCTGGCTATAATAGAAAGGTGTCAGAGGGCACACAGAGCATTGCATCGTGCATGTATTCACAGTCCACTGCCATAAGCATCTATGACTGTGCAAGCGTGAGTGGCAGATCTAGACCATGGAGTGATGGAAGAAGGAGCCTGGTCAGATGATTCATGTTGCATCATGTGGACTTCATGTAAAGGAGGCAGTGGAATGTTCTGGGCAGGGCTGGCGTTGGGGGCAAACGGGGCAATTGCCCAGGGCCCCCTGTTAGATACTTAAAGGGGTTGTCCGGGTTCAGAGCTGAACCCGGACATACCTCCATTTTCACCCAAGCAGCCCCTCTGACATAGGCATAGGAGCAGTTCCTTTGCCCTGCGCTAAATCGCAAAGGCATTTTTGGGAGTTCCGGTGACATACCGGGTCTCTCCATGAGGCTGCCAGGAAGCCCGGTGGGTGGGCTTTAGTGCTTCCCTAGCCAGTAAAACAGCTAGGGCAGCGCTAAAGCCCGCCCATCAGAGCCGTTGACGTCACCAAACACACTGCCAGGCGGAAGCTTCCCCCTGTGCTGGGTGCACACTCTCATTGTAGCAGCCCTGCACTGCCCTCAACTACTGATGGTCACTGACCTGTGAGTTCCCACTGTCAGCTCTGTGTTTTCCCTGTGGCCCCTCCTGTGTGCTCCCTGTGCCCCCTCCTGTGCACTCCCTGTGCCCCCTCCTGTGCGCTCCCTGTGCCCCCTCCTGTGTGCTCCCTGTGCGCCCTCCTGTGCGCTCCCTGTGCCCCCTCCTGTGCGCTCCCTGTGCCCCCTCCTGTGCACTCCTTGTGTGATCCCTGTGCCCCCTCCTGTGTGCTCCCTGTGCCTCCTCCTGTGTGCTCCCTGTGCCTCTCCTGTGTGCTCCCTGTGAGCCCTCATCCTCATCCACAGAACCGCCATAACAGTGTGTCTTCCACAGGTCCCCCATAACAATGTGTCATCCACAGGTCCCCCATAACACTGTCATCCACAGGTCCCCCATAACACTGTCATCCACAGAGCCCCTATAACAGTGTGCATGCGCAGCATTATCTCCATTCACTGCTATAGAAATTGCGAGTGATCAGCTATTATCAGAACACTCACAGTATAATGGAGGATGACCATACATGCACATTGTGCTCTCCCTTCACTTCAGGGGCCCGGATGGGACAACCCTTTTTTTCAGCCTGTGCCCCCTCCTTTGTGCTCCCTGTGTGCCCTCCTGTGCGCTCCCTGTGCCCCCTCCTGTGCGCTCTTTGTGTGCTCCCTGTGCCCCCTCCTGTGTGCTCCCTGTGCCCCCTCCTATGTGCTCCCTGTGCCCCTCCTGTGTGCTCCCTGTGCGCCCACCTGTGCGCTCCCTGTGCCCCCTCCTGTGTGGTCCCTGTGCCCCCTCCTGTGTGCTCCCTGTGCCCCCTCCTGTGTGCCCCCTCCTGTGTTCTTCCTGTGCGCTCCCTGTGCCCCCTCCTGTGTGCTCCCTGTGCACCCTCCTGTGCGCTCCCTGTGCCCCCTCCTGTGTGCTCCTTGTATGCTCCCTGTGCCCCCTCCTGTGTGCTCCCTGTGCCTCCTCCTGTGTGCTCCCTTTGCCTCCTCATGTGTGCTCCCTGTGCGCCCTCCTGTGCGCTCCCTGTGCCCATTCCTGTGTGGTCCCTGTGCCCCTTCCTGTGTGGTCCCTGTGCTCCCTCCTGTGTGGACCCTAGTGCTCCCTGTGCCCCCTCCTGTGCACTCCCTGTGCCCCCTGTGCCCCTTCCTGTGTGCTCCCTGTGCCCTGACCTGTGTGCTCCCTGTGCCCCCTCCTGTGCGCTCCCTTTGCCCTCTCCTGTGCGCTCCCTGTGCCCCCTCCTGTGTGCTCCTTGTGCCCTTTCTGTGTGCTCCCTGTCCCCACTGTATGAGCTCCCTATGCCCCCTCCTGTGTGCCCCTTCCTGTGCCCCTTCCTGTGTGCTCCCTGTGCTCCCTCCTGTGCACTCCCTGTGCCCCCTCCTGTGTGCTCCCTGTGCCCCCTCCTGTGCGCTCCCTGTGCCCCCTCCTGTGCGCTCCCTGTGCCCTTTCTGTGTGCTCCCTGTGCCCACTGTATTAGTTCCCTATGCCCCCTCTGTGTGCTCCCTGTGCCTCTGTGTGAACTCCTTGTGTCCTGTGGGCTCCGTGTGACTCCAGGGCACAAACAAACTGCATGCTCGTTTTAGATTAAAAAACTGAGTCCAAATTAGCAGTGTTTTGTTTTTTTTCAGTACTTGGGGGAGAAGACCAGGACTGCTAATAAAGGAATCTGTAAAGCTATGTCACACATTGTGGTCGTATCACAGCCAGATGCCCCTTAACAGTGTGACATCCACAGGTTCCCCATAATAGTGTGTCATCCACAGGTCCCCCATAACAGTGTCATCCATAGACCCCCCCATAACAGTGTCATCCATAGATGCCCCCATAACAGTGTCATTCATAGACCCCCCATAACAGTGTCATCCATAGACCCCCCCCCCCATAACAGTGTCCTCCACAGAACCTCCATAACAGTGTGTCATCCTCAGGTCCCCCATAATAGTGTGTCATCCACAGGTCCCCCATAACAGTGTCATCCACAGAACCTCCATAACAGTGTGTCATCCACAGGTCCCCCATAATAGTGTGTCATCCACAGGTCCCCCATAACAGTGTGTCATCCACAGGTCCCCCATAACAGTGTGTCATCCACAGGCCCCCCATAATAGTGTCATCCACAGAGCCCCTATAACAGTGTGCATGCCCAGCATTATCTCCATTCACTGCTATGGAATTGCGAGTGATCAGCTATTATCAGAACACTCACAGTATAATGGAGGATGACCATACATGCACATTGTGCTCTCCCTTCACTTCAGGGACCCGGATGGGACATCCCTTTTTTTTCAGCTTGTGGTTTTATAAACTGCACCATGGAAAAATAGAAGTGCCCTGGCCATTCATAATGCGGGGTCCATTAAAAATCCACGGCAAAAATGCATCAAAAAGTGTTTTATAAATTTATTTAGAAAAAAAACACATCCCCCAAAAAAAAACTGATGCGGATTCTGCATTAGGTTTTTTATGCAGGGGAGTTCGTTTCCGTTATGCAGTTTCCTGGCGTAATTGAAACCTACTCCAGTTAGGGACTGTCATAAAAATCCGGTCTTTGATAGATGACCCCCACCATAACTATAAAGTGATCTGCTGTAAAGTCACTGGTCATAAAACAACCATTAGTTTGTCTTAAAGAAGACCTTTCATCTGTTTTAGCTAAAAACCTATACTTGCTGATTCTGCCCTCCGTGTTTTTATTTTTTTAAACATGGCTCCTGCTCCCCGCTGCACCCGCCTGAAGTTTTCGCTCTCAGTATGCTAATATTGAGCATCGGAACAGGGTTTCTCAATGGGCGTCTCCTTCTCCCTGGCTGTGCCGCGATCCAATCACAGCGGAGAGCGTCACAGCCAGGGTGAAAAAAATAATCACCTTCTCCCTGGCAGGGACACTGTCCGCTGTGATTGTATCGCGGCACAGCCAGGAAGAAGGAGACGCCCATTGAGAAACACTGGCGTCTCCTCCTCCCTGTTCCGATGCTCAGTATTAGCATACTGAGCGTGAAAACTTCAGGCGGGCACAGTGGGGTGTAGGAGCGATGCTTAAAAAAAACGGGTGGCAGTATCAGCGGTGGGTACCCAGCAAGTACAGGTATTTAGCTCCTATAAGTAATACAGATGAAAGGTCCTCTTTAACACTGTAGCCATAAAGCGATCTGCGGTAAAGTCACAGTTTCTGAACACCGTTGCCATAAAGCAATCTGTTGTAAAGTCAGTTTGCCATAAGACCGTAACCATAAAGTGATATGCTGCAAAGTTACAGTTTGCAGTGGAACCATTGCCATAAAGCAATCTGCCGTAAAGTCAGTTAGCCATAAAACCATAAAGCAATCTGCAGTAAAGTCACAGCTGTTCTATGATGAAGACGAGCTCCTTTGTGCAGGACATGGCTCCTGTCCTCATGCTTTGCCTAAAACTACGCAGAATGCAGATTTTTAACACACCTGTCGCAACAAATGCCTCATTCATAGCGAAGCTGAAGGCTGTTCCCTATCCAGACGAAATGAGAAGGGATCTGAGGTGACAGCGGCATGTGAAATATGCAGGAAAGCCAATGCCTAACGAAAGTGGGAAATAAAAAATAAAAAAATTTAAGTAATATTCAAAAGCGTTTTTCTTTTTCAGATTTGACGAAAAGGAGAATTTTAAAATCGATGTGTCTAAGCGAGGAGCGGCCAAAAGGTCAGCGCCTCTGGAACGGCGTAGCCTCATGTACACCTAGCACAGAATAACACCGGGCTCCGCCAGGTGCTTAAACATATAGGCGAAAACCGCAGCGCCGTCAGCTGAAGGTTAGTAAAACCAATTATTGTAATTATTTTCAAGGCCAGATTTCTGCTTATGTAATGTGCAGAGCCAAATAAACGCCGGCCTTTCTGCTGATGATTTAAGACTGCATCATAGATGAGGTATTCATGACGGGGCCGGGCTTCTATAGTACATGCATTGAGCGCCTGGTCCTTACAGTGCGCGCTGTGTACGCAGAGTAAACACCAGGCTGATGGGGGGGTGGGGGATGTGCTGAAAATAAGGTTGTGTGAAAGAGACTTTGAGTGAGATCACTAATAGATGTCACGGCAGAGGTTGACACGTTAGAAGCGGTGGACGGGGTGATATCACTGAAGGAAAAGTCAAAATTCAGCAGAAAAATAAATCCGGAATTTAGATTTTGCACCACCTCTTTTGGGGTAGGGGGCAGGAATTAACATTAAAATATAAAGGTATCAATTTAATCAGGACCAGGAGCATCTATTCTTATGAGACTATGATGTGCCGTTCCTCTATTATCCTTACTAGACGTTCAAGAATTAATTGTCAGCAGTCTGCAATGAAGGTCCAGATGGGCGTTACCAGTTGGGGTGGGGGCGTCCCAGCACATTCTACCACTAGTAGCACTGATTGGATAGTGTCAGACTGTGCAGGCGGGCCTTTATTGCAGACTGCTTGCAAACCTCTATTAAAAATAATAGAGGAATGGCACAACATAGAGTTAAAAGAGAAAATGCTCTAGAGTTGCTATTACAAGGAGAATGTCAGGAGAGAGGACAGGTCCCTTTAAAGCATACCTCCAGTAATACACTTATAACTCTATGAGGACATGCACCTCAATGTGGTTTCTAATTAAAGAAAAAAACTAACCAGTGCTCTATGCGGTTTAGTAGGTTCAGTCACTTGTAGGCAGCACACACCCTTCATTTCAGTGTGGTGCAGACATTTAAATTAATGCAGCCCCTTACCTTCCTCCCTGCTGGCACAGAGTGATTGGGATGGGCAGCGATATAATTGAAACCAAGGAAATATGTCAATGAAACAGGGAATCACATGCTGTTCCTGACCTTAAATGGGAACTTGCTAGCTAATGAAGGCCTGTGATCACAGCAGCCTCTGCACTGATTCCAGAAGGCAGTGTCTATCTCCTTCTTTCTCTGTAATGTGAGAAGGGTGAGTGGTGAGGTGTCTCGTGTTTACCTCCTGTTAGTGAATTAGGTGGAAGGACAGCTCTGCAGCACAAATAGTTGACCTTCAAAGGGAAAGGCTGCACAAATGGTTCTGTACGAGGAGCCAGGGGCACTGTAATTTTTTTATTGGGTTCTCAAGTGGATCACAAAGTGTAACGGTCGCGTACACACACACACACGGGGGAGGGAAGTGACCACTGCGCTCCACCCTTACCCCTGGCCCTGCCTACTTGCCTCGCGAGTCCTAATGACAGGGGACAACTGGACGGCAATCCCTAGCTTGGAATAAGTGCAGGGATGACAGACAAACAACAGAACGTGAACGGACCGAGTCAATACCAGGAAAGCTACAAAGTACAAATGGAGCAAGCAGAGAATAGTCAGGAGAAGCCGGGGTCATAAATACCAGGAGAGTCGTGAAGTACCAAAGGAGTCAGCAGAGGATCGTCAGGAGGAGGCCGGGGTCAGAATACCAGGAGAGCAGCAAAGTACACAAGGAGCAGGCAGAGGATCGTCAGGAATTCAGCAGGAGGTAAGTACGCCAGGAAAGACACAATCGCAGCTGGAACCTAAATAACAGGCAATCTGTGGCCAGCAGACTGCCTGTTTAAATAGGGAGCTAGAGGGGTCATGTGACGTGGCCAGCGTCACATGACTCCACACAGATTACACAGCCGAGCACCGAGTGATCAGCTCAGTGCTCAGCCCTAAAACCATTAGCATGAATGCAGATAGATGCACACATAGTATTATCTGGAGCGCGGGTGACGCTGGATGCACTGATGATGCCGCCTCCTAGATGGCGCCATGACAGTACCCCCCCCTTTTACGCGGGGCCACCGGACCCAAGGACTCAGGTGACGGCTTCTCGGGATGATCCTCATGAAATTTCTTAACCAGTCTAGCCCTCAATGCCCGGATGTCCACAAAAAACAGAGTCCTGACACTCACCCAGCAGTTGGACACGAAACTGTACGGGAACAAACAACTTATCTGTAGGAGTGGATGGCAGAGCTAGGTGTTGTTCAGCCTTGATGAGAGTCATGATGTCCTGAGACAAGGCTGCTACGAAGACCTTAGCTGGTAAAATGGTTTCAGGTGGAGTCTCTGTAGGCTGGTACGCACAGAAACTCTGAGAGAGTGCGTCGGCCTTCACGTTTCTACTTCCAGGTCTGAAAGTTATGGAAAAATTAAAGCGAGTAAAAAACAATGCCCATCTAGCCTCACGGGGATTTAACCTTTTAGCCGACTCGAGAAACATTAGGTTCTTATGCTCGGTAACAACAGTAACACAATGTTTTGCCCCCTCAAGAAAATGTCTCCATTCTTCAAATGCCCATTTAATGGCCAGTAACTCCCGATTTCCTATGTCATAATTTCTCTCAGAGGGGGAAAACTTTCTGGAAAAAAAAGCACAAGGTCTCAGGTTAGTGAGGGTAGCAGGACCTTGCGAGAGGACTGCTCCTGCCCCGTCCTCAGAAGCATCCACCTCCACGATAAAAGGTTTTTCCTGATCTGGCTGGGTTAGAACGGGAGCGCTACTGAAAGCCTCCTTTAGGGTTTCAAATGAATATAAGGCCTCAGTAGACCAATTTTCCAGATCCGCCCCTTTTTTTGTGAGGTCGGTCAGTGGTCTAGAGATTTCCGAGAAATTCTTTATGAACTCACGGTAGTTAGCGAATCCAAGGAAATGTTGTAAGGCCTTTAAGGATGATGGTCTTACCCATCCCTTATTCGCTAAAACCTTGCTAGGATCCATCTTTATGGCGTGGGGAGTCAGAACATGTCCGAGAAATATAATCTCCTGCACCCCAAAAACAAATTTTTCCTGTTTAGCAGATAATTGGTTCTCTCTCAACACCTCCAACACCTGTCTAACATGAAACACATGACTCTTAAAATCAGGGGAAAATATCAAAATGTCGTCGAGATATACAATGACAAATTTTCCCAAGAACTCCCTAAGAATATCGTTCATGAAATTTTGGAACACAGCCGGGGCATTGCTGAGTCCAAAAGGCATAACGAGATATTCAAAGTGACCAGCCGGGGTATTGAATGCTGTTTTCCATTCGTCCCCCTCCTTGATTCGGATTAAATTGTATGCTCCTCTTAAATCAATCTTAGAAAACCAGGCCGCCCCTAATACCTGGTTAAATAAATCCGGAATCAATGGGAGGGAGTAAGTATTCCGGATAGTGATCTCATTTAATTTCCGGTAATCTATACAGGGTCTAAGACCACCATCCTTCTTCTTAACAAAGAAAACCCCCGCCCCCATAGGAGAAACCGAGGGTCTAATGTGCCCCTTAATGAGACTCTTCTTAATGTAGTCTTCCATGGCCTCATGTTCAGGTTTGGAAAGATTGTAAATACGCCCCTTAGGAAACCTTGCCCCCTTCTCCAGGACTATGGCGCAATCATAAGGTCTATGGGGAGGAAGAGCTTCCGTGGACGACGATGAGAACACATCAGCATACTCCTTTATAACTGCGGGTAATACCTCAGACTCCACAGAGAACCCAACCCGTATTCTAGACAAACACGAGCCGCACTCAGATCCCCAACTCACCAGTTCCCCTCTGGTCCAATCAATCGTAAGATTGTGTAATTGGAGCCACGGCATCCCCAATACCACCTCGACTGGTAAGTTCTCAAGGACTAACAGGGAACATTTCTCTAAGTGGCACACTCCCACAGCTAAGGAAATCTCTGAGGTACATGACCTCACAGTACCCCCCACCAGGGGAGTGGAGTCGATGGCCATGATATGGATGGGCGTAGGTAAAACAAAAATTGGAATACCCTGTCTAGTAGCATACCCCTGGTCAATAAAGCTGGCCGCTGAGCCCGAATCTATAAAAGCCTGACCCGACCACTTATTAGAACCCAGAGAAATGGTTATAGGAACTGAAAGCTTACTCTTAGTAATAACAGGGAGTACCTGGTCCCTTGGTGGTCTTGTCTTGGAAGCCTTATCAGAAAGGATCCTCTTTGGACACTGATTGAGCCAATGGTCAGGATCTCCACAGTAGAAACAGATCCCACGTCTGCGGCGCTGATCCCCTCTGGTCATCCCAATTTGCATAGATTCTTCAGAGGAGACCTCAACACCACTCATGGTGCAACCCTCAGACTGGACCAGTATCTGAGAAGAGAACTGTCGTTCCTGTCGTCTTTCTCTCACACGTCGGTCAAGTCGGACTGCTAGGGTCATAGTCTCCTCAAGAGTCTCAGGGAGCTGATAACTCACTAGTAGGTCTTTTAGATTATCAGATAGGCCTGACCTGAATTGACACTTAAGAGCTGGCTCGTTTCACCCTGAGGGAACACACCAGCTTCTAAATTGGGCGCAATACTCCTCCGCAGAGAGGTTGCCTTGAACCAATGCTTTAAGCGCAGTTTCAGCTACCAGGGCCCTGTCTGGTTCATCATACAGGTTACCCAGAGCCTGAAAGAAAACCCTCTACCGTGGTTAAACAACTAGCATCAGGGGGTAAAGAAAAGGCCCACTCCTGGGGATCCCCCTGTAAGCGGGAAATAACAATGCCCACCGGTTGGCTTTCCGACCCAGAAGACAGGGGGCGTAAACTAAAATACAATTTACAGCTCTCCTTAAAGGAGTGAAACTTCCTCCGAACTCCAGAGAAGGGCTCTGGAAGCTTGATCGGTGGCTCCATATGAGGGCTCAAGTTCGGACCAGAGGCGTGAGGAGCAGCGGCGTCTTGTCCTATTTCTAGGGAAAGAATCTTCTCCCGTAGCTCCTGCAACCTCTGCGTCAGGTTTGACACATGCTCAGTAAGGGTCACTAGAGGATTCATGGTACAGTGGTTTCAGTAGGCCTGTTATTCTGTAACGGTCGCGTACACACACACACACAGGGGGGAGGGAAGTGACCACTGCGCTCCATCCTTACCCCTGGCCCTGCTTTCTTGCCTCGCGAGTCCAAATGACAGGGGACAACTGGACGGCAATCCCTAGCTTGGAATAAGTGCAGGGATGACAGACAAACAACAGAACGTGAACGGACCGAGTCAATACCAGGAAAGCTACAAAGTACAAATGGAGCGAGCAGAGAATAGTCAGGAGAAGCCGGGGTCATAAATACCAGGAGAGTCGTGAAGTACCAAAGGAGTCAGCAGAGGATCGTTAGGAGGAGGCCGTGGTCAGAATACCAGGAGAGCAGCAAAGTACACAAGGAGCAGGCAGAGGATCGTCAGGAATTCAGCAGGAGGTAAGTACGCCAGGAAAGACACAACCGCAGGTGGAACCTAAATAACAGGCAATCTGTGGCCAGCAGACTGCCTGTTTAAATAGGGAGCTAGAGGGGTCATGTGACGTGGCCAGCGTCACATGACTCCACACAGACTACACAGCCGAGCACCGAGTGATCAGCTCGGTGCTCAGCCCTAAAACCATTAGCATGAATGCAGATAGTATGATGTGGAGCGCGGGTGACGCTGGATGCACTGATGATGCGCGCGCGCTCCAGACGTGCCCGCCTCCTAGATGGCGCTGTGACACAAAGATTCTGTAAGGTCTGCCATTTACCTGATGATCACAGGTCATCTACAATGTTCAGTTTCTAAAGGGTGGACCATAAATAATTGTATGAAATGTATGACTCATTTAGAGGCCAGACACCAAAGGAAGCAACTCTCTCTGCCTCTCTCTCTCAGCAAGAAGTCTTAGCACAGCCTGTCAGCACCAATAAGCTGCTGATTTATTAGCTACAAGTCACATTATTATGACCACTTCCTACTTTCAAAGTCAGCACCATGTAGCTCATGAAGGAAGTCCCGTGTGGTGAGACTGCTCGGTGGGTATATAAGGTGTGCGATTGGCTGTCTGCACACATATCCCTCTTGCTGTCTTGTGTAAAAGGGGTACCAGTGTTTGAAAAAGGCCAAGGGTGGCAATATTTCTGAAACTGCACAATGTGAGCTGTTCTCGTGCTGCTGTAGTGAAAGTGTATTGTGAGAAGACAAATGGCACCATTGTGAATAAGCAGAGAGGAGATGTAAACAATGGCTACATAGATGAACGAGGGTGGACCGACACGATACAGTGGAGCAGCTCATCGTCTAACACAACAGTTCAGCAAACCCTACTGCGTATGGGGCTCCTAAGCAGACAGATGCTCACTGCACCTCTACTAACGAAGTTACATTAACAGAAAAGGCTTTAATTTTCATGGCGGTATCAGAATTGGACCTCCGCTGATTGGTAAAGACTTGTCTTTTCGCATGAGTCAAGTTTTCTGCTTCATGGAACAGATGGACGTTGGTGTGTCAGAAGAGAAACATCAGAGAACAAACAACCACCCTGCAACCATTGCTGGAAGAACACAGGCTGCTGGGGTCAACGTTATGATCTGGAGAAGGTTTTCAGGTTATTCTCTGGGACACTCATCCATGCGGAAGGCTATCTGAACTGATTTGGGTATGAATCCATCATTGCAGATCACATACACCCATACTTGCTGATTGTCTTCCATGGGGCAGATGGGATCTTCCAACAAGACAATGTGACCTGTCACACGGCTAGAAATGACCGACGTTGGCTGGAAGAGCATGACCAAGACTTCCATATACTACCCTGGCCCCCTAATTTCCCAAACTTGAACCCAATTGAGCATCTGTGGGACCACCTCGGTGGTCGTATTCACTCTATGGATCCTCCCCCTCCAGCAGCTCTGGGATGCTCTGCAGTCAGCATGGCTCCAGATACCTGTGACAACCTACCAGGACCATATTGAGTCACTTCCAGCCCATCTAGCTGCTGTCCGTGCTGCACACGGTGGTTACTCTGGATATTAGCTAGTGGGCATTATATATATATATATATATATATACACACACACACACACAAAAACTATGATACGATTTGATTTTGAGGAGTTGGGATCCTAACATGAGGTCACCAAAGCCACTACTACTCCAGCTCCTATGTATTTATGTGAAACCTCACTAGACATAGAGCAGCTTTTGATTTACTGGTAAAAGTTACTGCACGTCGCCCCTGTCACTTGTGGAGCATTTACAATCACCAGACCCTTTTCACTGTGGGATGAGGAGACCCTTTTGGCCTGGTATGTTTGTAGTCACTTTATGTAAAGTATAAATGCTTCTGGCAAACATCATACTTAATTGGTGCTAATGACATCACCTTCTACTGACGATGACAAACTTGCCTAAATCCATAATTGATTGGGTGTTCTTTTTTTGTGTTTTTAGCATTTATGTCTACAAGATCTAATATTTTCCCTAAGAAGAGATGTGGTGGCGATTAGCTACTGGGTGCCAATTTAGTAAACCAGGATAGATGTACAGTTTTTTGCTTCTATTTTTTATTTTATTTAGTTTTTTAATATTTTCAGCTTTGCTAGTCATTCAAACATATTACAGCATTTTTTTTAAAGGGAGTCTACCTAGAAATTCACTGCTAAACACAGGCTTGTTGCAATGCCTTGTAAGCTTAGCTCAGCTGGATGTGATGATACCTTTCACTCAGCGATCCGATTCTTCATTCTCAAGATAAAGTACTTTTTGCAAATGAGCAGTTGTGCACCGAGGATGGGTCCAAGCCACTCTGTGCACCATTGGTCCAGTTGCTTCCTCTGCCAGACCCTCCCTCTCCATTTTGATTGAAGGGTCAGGATCCTGCATAGGCATCTCACCTAATGTAGGTCTGTCAATCAAGGAGAGGAAGGGGCTGGCAGAGGAAGCAGGAGGAGCAAGAGTGCTCATTGTCATCACAGACTAAGGTTATGGATAGCTATGTGAGATGCCCAAAAAACATCTTACAAGGCCATTCATGAAGGGATATTATTATTATTATTATTAAAGCGCCATTCATTCCACAGCACTGTATTGGTGGCATATCACTAGGATATGCCACCAATGTCAGATAGGAGCACCTTTCTACAGAACATAGCCCTTAAAGTGAGAGGAGAGCAGCTGTGCCCTCCATTCATTTGCTATGGGACTGCCAAAAACAGCCATCTCTGGCAGTCCCATAGAACTTAATGGAGCGGTGGCCACGCTTGCGCAGTGTGCTCTCCATTCATTTTCATAGGACTTCCCAAAATGGACCAGCGTGCTCACTCGGCTATTTTTGAAACTCCCATAGAAATTAATCGAGAGCATGCCGTATGCGTAGTGCACTCATGTTCACTTGCCCATTCAGGAGATGAGAATTGCACCTAGATTGGTGGCATATCCTAGTGATATGCCACCAATGTCTGGGATGAGACAACCCCTTTAACCCTTTTCTCAGCTAAGAAGGAGCAACTACTTCTAAACAGTGCCATCTACAAATGGACATTCCTGATTTGAGTCATGCTTGAAGACATTAGAAATGGTTGGACATTGATTTAAAAAGTTGTTAGTCACCTATAGGTAGTACTAGAGGACCTATAGGTAGTACTAGAGACACAGCTTCTTCCTTTTGGAGGAGAGCTAATTTGCATACTTTCTCCCAGAAAGCATTGCCATTCCATCTGGATCTCCGCAGGGAGAATCAGAACCTTTCAGGATGTGCCTTGGATTCTACATGCGAAGACCAGTCTGGGCAGGAGAACATTTTGCCATTCAATAGGGGAAAAGGGAGGAGCTGCCCATAGCAACCAAATTTACGCCTCTTATTTCTTAGAAGCCAGTGAAGAAAATGAAGTCGCCACCTGGTTGCCCACTATACTCCCATTTCCCTTGCCCTAAATTTCAGATCAGGAAATCAATTCACAGGAACCCGGTCACATCAACATCTAACTCATTTATTTTTAATTGAAACGTATTGTTGTATCTGGATATAAAAACAAAAACAATGCTTACAAAGATGTACACAATAGTGAACAGATATCACACAAAGCACAACTGACCAACTCATCACTTTGACAGAATAATTATATTACATAAAGAAAAACTAAAATTCATCTCCTGAAGAAGACGCGTGCGCTACAAAAACAAAACAAAAAAGACAATAAATAAAATCACATTATTCGCAGGCAAAGCTGCGTACATCAGTACAATAGCATCATGAAGACTGTCAGGACTCTGATGAGGAATCCAAAAATGGGAATGTAAAAAAAAAAATATATATATATATATATATGTCAGTGCCGTTTATAGTAACTCTGTATAGGATTATACCGATGTTCTGATCTGCGGGCAAAAATAAACTGCACCTCATATGTTAAAGGAGTTTTCCAGGAGTCTACATTGATGACTAAGTCATCAATATCAGATCGGAGGGAGTCCATCTCTTGCCACCTCTGCCGAACAACTGTGGCCGGAAGATTACAGCTCTTTATAGTGGCAGTTCCAAGTCACTGCAGTGCTCCTCCCATTTGCTTTAAGGGCACCTAAACCTTTTTGAAAAACACGAAGGAGCAGAAGCGCTGCTCAGAACTATTTGCACTTTCATGGGCTCTACTGGGCTTTTTGAGCATGTGGAGTATGGATCTGCAGTCCACATGCTTGAAAAGTTGACCAGAGCTGTTGAAAGCCGACGGGGCAGAGGGCTTCAAGCAGTGCTTCTGCCCCTTTGTGTTTTTCACAAAGGTTTTGGGTACTCTTCAACCTGCCAGTAACCAGGCAGTGCCTGGTTCAAAAAACAGTAGCTCCTTTTTGGACCCATCCAATCTGATATTAATGATCTATCCCAAAAACTTGGTCATTAAGATTCCAAAAAACCCTTAAATTTTGTTCCCTGGCCTTAAGGAGTCTTTTTCCATCTGAAGTCATGTGAATCGCCTTGCCACTACTTGATCAAGATGGTCTACTAAAGCATTGGTGACATTAGCATATACTTGGTGCCATTATTCCATTGTCCCATATGGGCCCTTTTGAAGGAGCATTGCACCCATTGGTCATGATTCATGATTAATGCCTTCATTTAAATTGATCTGTCTCGTCACATACTACTTTTCAATTTATAGTCAATTATTGTAATTTGATTTTGATTTTCATGAGCTAGACCAAAAAAGTGATTTTCAAAATGTTAAATTTTTTCACTTTTAGACCTCATAAATATACAGAACACTTTATATAAAGGCTGTACCTAGCGACATATGGTCCTATTTGAGAGCCACTCCCTTTGCCTCTGTATGGTACTGTATTATGGGACATTTTTCCCTAATATGGTACTGAATAAAGCATATAACCAAATTTTGTACTGTTAGATTCGTACAGAATTCAACAGAAAAAGCGATTGGTATGAGACAGCCACAGAAGGGCCCCATCATAGTCCATGGGTGACATGTTATAGAGATGTACAACACAGAGTCATAATATGGCTGTGTGTGGGTGGTGAGCGCTATGATTATATAATTGTGAATAGCACAGACAATTCTTTTTTTTTACAATTTAAGTTTTTGGATTCCTTTAGTTGGCTAACCATATTTGATATTAAAGTTGTTAACAAAAGCATCATCTGCAGATTAAACACACAATGAACTTACCAAGCATTGCCCAACACGTGACCAGTGTCCGATTTAACTTTTGGAAAAAAAACTAAAATTATATTTTTCCATCTCCCTTTACCAGTACAAATAGGGCAAAAATAAACCCAAAAATATTCAGCTTTTAAAGTGTATGGCAGTCAATCCAACATAAACCAAAAATACATGCTCATTGTTCAGTACATCATAAAATAAGAACCCTCTGTGGAGCATCAAAAGTGTTAAATATGTAGAACAGAAAACCAAAAATTTGTGGAAAGGAATTAGAATTTTTTTAACATAAATTTATTTATATAGTCTATAGATAAAATTCTCTTTCAAAAACAATAGTGGTTCCAAAAATACAAAATCATTCTGCAGCACCTATAGCCATTTGCTTTATACTAATGTAATAGATTTCAAATCTTATCTCCCTCCCCCCAATAACGGTAACAAAAAACTTTTTAAAAAATAAAATAATGAAGAATGCAGTTTTTGACAGGAGAAATAAAACAATATTATTACTTTTTGCACATCCGGGGAAATTCATTGTACCTATTATTAGTATTAAAGGGGTCTGTACCTATAAAGGCTCTTTCAGCTGTGGACAGAAGACACTTTGAGCAGTATTTACTCTTCAATCGCTGCGCCAATTCTGCAATCCTGGCTGAAATCACGTGACCACCCAACAGACTCTTCTTATGTTTGTTGACCGTATGTTCTCCTCCTTCTTCCTGTTTAGCTGCATAATGTATTTGTAGCTGAGCAGGAAGAAAGAAGAGCATATCTTGTTTAAACATCAGAGGAATAGACCCCAGCTAGTCAGGCAATCACATGATTCTAGCCGAGATTGCAGAATCGGTGGAACAAGTGTCTTCTGTCCACAGGTTAGCAGGGACTTTTTAGGTACAGGCCCAGAGAACCCCTTTATAATACAATTATAAAAAGGACTTTATAAATATTGAAAGAAAATATTACAGAAAAAAGACCCAAAAAAAATTATATTACATTACAAGCTAAATTATAAAAGACAAGAGAAATTATAATATTATATCAATAAACACTGAAAGGGGTTGTCCAGACTGTAATTTTTGTAAAAATGGGATTCAGTGTGGTGCCTATAGCTTCTCTTAATTTTTTTAACCTATTCTGAAAAATTAAAGTTGACCTTCATAAATTATTTCAATCATTCCAAAAATTACAGCTTGCCAACCCCTTAAATGGGTTTTTAAAAAATGTCGACCTTCATAATTCAAAAATTTCAAACCAAAGCGTTGCATCTAAATGAGGAAAATGTCTTCAAAGTTTCACATTTAAAGATGTATTGAAGTACAACAAAAATTGGCACCTGCGACATTATGAGAAAAGAATTTATATATTTTTCATATTTTATAACTTTTTGTGGTTTTAGTTTATGTGATAAGCTCTGAGTTTATTGTTATTGCATTTGAAATATTATACACAATATATACCCCTGTATATATATTAATGTCTTGGTCGAATTTTTTTAATCATTATCTTTGTAGCAATGCCCTAAATATAACAATGTTGATTTTATTCCAAAGTTGTTTACAAGAAATTCCAATATAATTAGACCTACATAAAAAAACAAAAACATTCCTGAATGTCTATTAGACACAATACGACTACTAAATAACATATTTACAGTGAACACTGATCAAAAATTCTACTTTGTGTGATCTCAGCACTTTTGCTCCTCTCTCATGTAACTAAATAAAATAAAAAGTGAACGTAGTATCTAAAAATGACTGTTAGATGTTGAAAATGTTAGAATGGAATGTTTTTTACTGAAAAAAAATCTAAATTATTTATGTACAAGAATATAAGATAAAATATTTACATTTTCAGTATAAAATCAAAGGTTCTCTATTTGGTAGAATTTATGGGCCTTTTTTTTTTCCGACCCCAAAAAATTTCAACTTCACATACAAAAGCTAGCTGACCCTAACTGATCTCAATTCCTTGACTCATGAATTCCCACCCCCACAAATTTTATCAATAACCATAAACTTTCAATGTCTGCTTAACTACTATTAATTGCCAGGCTGCACCTATACTTGACTTTTGAAACAATGATAAGGACAGGTACAGCTTGGTAATTAGCTGTAATCTTCGGGACCTCCTAATGAAAAATAATAAAGTTAAATATATTTTTCCTAAATTATATTAATGTTCAAAAACATGTATTAATGCAAAAAAATTCAATTGATATTATTAATAATAACAGTAATAATTGTGACATTAATTTTATTTTTTGACCCTCCTTTCTGTGAATTTCTTTACATTTCAGTTTAGTATATTTTCAATAAAAAAATTCTAAAAACACAAAAAAAAGGAATATTTCAATTCAGAGAAACAGGATTTTAAGACAATTTAAAACTACCATTGATTTAGTGGTTTAAGCTCCCACTCTGACAGGCTCTACTGTCCATCTTTTACAAGAAAGGTCATTCATCTGAATGGCCGCCATGTGATACTACATTTGCTCTAATATTTTGTTGCATGTGGACTTTTAAAGGGTGTCCAATTTAGAACCCAATTAGGACATCTGAGATTCCTCTGTTCAGGGTCTTCATCTTTTGTTCAGATTGGAGGTCAGTTACAAAGAGCACCTCTCTCGCTGGAGGACCTGTCCTGTATTACACAGAGGACCTATTGATGTGAATGTGTAATACTTCATTCCACCTGTGGGGGTGCTTCATAAAAAGTCTACACTTGCTACCAGATTTCTCACAAACAGTAGTTGATTGCTGGAGTCCCAGCAGGAGGACACTTTGTGATCATTTAATTGTAAGGGGACCCTTCTCACAAGTAGGGGTTGTCCAAGGTGGATAACCCCTTTAGGGCTCCTCATGCACGCAACCGTATGCATTTACCGATCCGCAAAATACGGATCCGCAAAAAAAAAAAAACAGATGACATCCGTGTCACATCCATTTTATTTTTTTGCAGATCCATTGTAACAATGCCTGTCCTTGTCCGCAAAACACACAAGAATAAGACATGTTCTATTTATTTTATTTTTTTGCGGAACGGACATGTGGACATACGGACATGGAGTAATTTCCGGGTTTTTTTCAAGCCCCATTGAAATGAATAGTTCCGCATACGGACCTGTAAAACAACAGAACGGAAATGGAGGAAAATACGTTTGTGTGCATGAGTCCTTAATAGGAGTAGTAATTTTTAATAATTAATTACGAATAGGAGATTTCGACCAAAACACTTATTGAATACGCATTCAATGAATGTTTTGGTCCAAATTTCCAATTTTACCCTACAGAATTTTTTACATATAGTGTTGTCATGCGTAGCTTGTGAAGTATATGAAAATGAAATCGAATTGAGTTTATACCATTTCAATCAACATATCATTGAGTCCCAACTTTTTTCTTTTTTTTTTTTGAGAGCTAGTAGGAGCCATTGGTATCACCTGCAACGATAGTGTTCATCATTAAATAAAATCTATACAATATAAAACCTGAATTAGCCGTCCAGCTAAGTTATCCTGAATATACTCTACGGTAAAGCATTTAAACATCCACAGGATTACAATCATGGCCTGTGCTCACACAAGGTTGACCTTTCAGTTACGCTTCGACGTCATCCCAAATATCTGTGTAGGGACTGAGCAAACCAGAAAAATTTAACAAGATGGGCCGAATTTAAGCATCAATGCTTCACTGTGTACGTCTGACTCTCGAGTCGAAACGAGTTCTTTAATGTACCTCAGAAAAAAATGTTTTTGAAAAAAAAAAAGAATTAAGCAAAAGCCTGGTGACCCCTTGGAGAATAATATCTGCTATTTGCAGGTCAAGGCAAATGAATACAATAAAAATAAAAATTTCAGTATCACCTTACAATTATTGGCCATTTTTTCTTGGTTTGAACAAAAAATATTTCTTTTGCTGCTCAATTGTTTTTTAAATTCTTACGTCAATAAAAATAAATCTACCATTTGTCATGATCCAGCAGATAGTGTCCAAATTTGTAAATCATGAAATTGTCCCAGATGAAAGGCCATGTGGCATCATACGATTTCTAAATCTTTCCTGAGTTTTTGAAGAAAAAAACAAAAACTAAAAAAAACTAAAAAAAAACTAACAGGACTCTGCTCCTCTTCTACAAGAGCTCCTTCTCGCGTACTGCGATGTCTTTGGTTGCATCTTCATACAAAACTATTTTCCCTAAGCCGCAGAGAAGTTAGATCGTATGGAATCCTCCCTCAGCTGTCTGTGCTTGCCGATGTTACAGTCATCGTGGTGGTTTCGTCTTTCGATAGTTATTCTGTATTTCTTCCTGCAATTGAGAAATAAATGATATTTTTAAAGTAAGCTCTAGAAAAAAAGAATTAAAATTAAAAAGAAAAAAACTTCTGTTTTGTCCCCTCCTCTCTCATCAGTATATTACTGCACAGTTTATTCCCCATTCGTTACACTGCAGCTCTGCTCGCTCACACTGGATTCTGTGAATTAGGCCATGCCCACAAGAGGTCGGTGCCTCCCTCTGTTGTTTTCTATAAATATACAGCATGCTGAGTAGACAGGCTTATTTAGGCATGAGATCACACTGTGCCCTCTGAGCTTGCTGCTTCCACTCCTGCCTCTGAGCATTTAGGCATACCTCCAAAGTAAACATTAAGGTGGTAGATAGCAGGGGTCCTCCTGTGCTAACCCCCTCCAGATCAAAACGCGTTGCTCCAGTGTGTTGGAGCCCTTTGTAGACTCAGACAATGAGAATCCAGCTCTGTGGAGGGCCGGTAAAACAGGAGCTTTCTTACAGAAGTCAAACTGCATGCTCTACAAACAACTTTGACTAAGGGCTAGCTCAGCCCAAAAAGCGTGGGGCTCATTTATCAAACGCTGGTCTAAAACGCCAGTCTTATAACCCCTATAGCTGGCAGTAGATCCGCCGAAGTTATGAAGAGGCACCGGCCTCTACATCATTTTGGCGTCTCCAGCACCGGTCTAATTCTACGTGAGCTTCCTTGCTGTCTTACATTTAGACCATTTTGTACGCCTAAAACAGACATAGAAAATGATGAATGAGATGGGCCTACCGGCCCGTCCCCTTCCTCGCCGCGCCCACTTTTTTAGACCTGGCGTGAGCAGGGAAAAGTCACGCATTCCGGAGCAAATAAATTTTGCGCCACAATCTGTGCCAGAAATATGCCAAATATAGGCATATTTCTGATAGTTTATGACCCCCTATGTTTTAACATGTGGAACCTGCATTCCCTGAATTTTATAGAGGCCATTGTGGCACCAAAAGAGATATAATACAGTGTGGGCTCAGCATGCATGTGGAACAAGCATTCCCTAAATTTAAAAGGGGCCAGTATGGCACCAGCGGATGTAGTATAGTATTTAGTGTTAGGTTCCTGTCCTAAAGAGATAGCCTTGTCGTTGGCGGACAGGCACCAATAATTTTATACAAAATATATTTGCAAAGAATCTCACATTTATAACGTAGCATTAGCATTAGTATATTTTCTATAGTGAGTAGGGCACGATTGTATTCACTTTATTATTTGTGTTTGCAGAGTACTGTTTTGCTTTTATGTTTTAACATTGCCTAATAAAGCTCATGTTTTGCCAGACCTCCATGGCTGGATTTTTTGTGCATACCTACAGACTGTCCCATTTTTCAAGAGATAATCTTGTGAAATGGACACCAAGGGGACAAAGCTAATGTATATGTCCCCGCAAAACTGGATTGTTTTGTGGTCATGTTTAGGAAATCAATACAAGACATCCCACAAACCGGAATTTGAATGTTGGGAGAATCTAACAATGTTGCCCCCTTCTCCCCTCTCACAGCACAGACCCTGAAAGTCAGATACTGCCGCATCTCCCCCTCCTCCCATTTTAGCATTCTTTGCTTCACACTCTCATTCACTGATGGGAAGCAGATACACTGAAGATAATGAAGAATTGAAACAGCCTATTAGAACGTTGTAGGACTTTTTATTTATAATTACTGAAAAAACCTCCTTAATGATAATGTATATTACAGGCCAGCGTCAACCTAATGAAAGTAACACTCTCACTAGGCCCAAGCGACATTCTGAACACTGATGTCATCATATGGGTACTTGCGGCTGGGAATTGTGATAGTCTAATAGGCTTCCCTGCAGTCCTATGTAAATCCATATATGTATGGTGCCAGACTGCTCTTCTACATCTGTATATAATATTCAGTGTCCATTTTAGTTGTATCAGTATTTAAAGTTACCTGAAAAAGTAGAACGCCATTAAGAGCCCCGTGCCTAGGAAGGCGCCAACCACAATTCCGGTTACTGCAGATTCTCCTAAGCCACCTGCTTGAGGAAACAAATCAGACACACACCATTAGAGCTGCCAGAAAGGAATCCAGAATGGCAAAATCTAGCCTCGTTCTCCTGCTCAGGAGGTCAGAAATGCTGAATGACACTGTAACGTTGGCCATATAGGTTTCCCGCCCAGAAGCTGGACAGAAGAGCACTCCTGTTGAACTCCTATGCTCCCCCCAGTGGATGCGGCAGGTTGCCAAAATGTTTAACTTTAACTCTGTGTCTATGGAGGGGATTTGGATAAAAAATTCAGTATGCATGAAAATATAAAAATGCAAGGAGAAATATGTGACTTTTATGAAACTTCAATTAATCTCTATCTTCTGGGAACATTTCATGAAACCCCAGGCAGTAGCAGTCAGACACTTTGCCAGGCCCATCGATTGAGGAAGTTATGGCAATAACAGGTGCCGATTATTCTTCCGTTCTGCAAATAGCTGTGAAGTTTTTAATTAAAGGTAATTGACTTTGGAGCGGTGGACAATGGGTGTGAAATTTCCTGCATCCTATTTTGCACGGAACAAGTTCCCATGCCAAAAAAAAGCATTGTAAAGAGACAGTACAATTTGTGCCTTTGACAGATGGGAGTATTAGCAGATCTTAATGGATTTGAACTAGTTCATGGTGTATTTAAAAAAAGAAAACATTGCCAGGTCACCATCTCATCCCTTTTCTACAGCCTGGTGGTCTAAGGTTCCTCTCCTTAGAAGAGTCTTACTAAAGTGTACCACCAGTTATAAACCAGTTTATACCAGTTATGAGGTGAATAGAGGTGAATATAAGAAACTTTGTAATATATCTTATTAAAGAATTATGCTTCCTTCTGGGCTTCTTAGGATGCTTTCCCCCTCTCTCTCCCTACTCAGCTTCTTATCTGTTGTAGCTCCCTTCTCTGTCTCCAGCCTCACACACAAAAGTCTATGGAGAGAGGAAGGGGGGGGATGAGGAGGCTGCTGCCAGCTGGTAAGTGATTTATTACCGCACACTAAACAGTGGTAGAGCCATCTTTAATATGATATACTACATGCTCTATTCACTTATCACAATTTGTTTTATAACTAGAGGTACACTTCAAATCCAAGATTGTATGAAGATGAAGCTTTCATTTTTCCAGGCTTGTAGAACATATCTGGGACCCACTTGCATATAATTGAGGCTTGGGGGCGTTCCTTGGCACCATATTAATTGTCAAGGTCACCCAAAATATCAGAACAGAATTTTGGAACTTGACAGAAGAGAAACCAGCTAATAAAGGGATTTTCCATGCAAAACATTTCTATTTGATCCATGCTATATGGATCATAAGAATGGGGTAGCCTGGTCCCACATTTTCATTAGTGTGTGGCCATGGTGATTCTCAAGAATGGACGATGGGGATCCAGCAGTAGGACCTCCACATGTTACACATTTATGTGATATCAGATTCATTTTCTACTGGGCATCTTTCCTATACTGTGCAATGAAGTCCCATAGACCTCAGTGTAGATGGCCACTCTCATGCAAGGCCACCTTTCCTGTATGTGGTTGCAATAGGGGTCAGGTGGAATAAGTCCACTCCATGTTCAAGCCCTGACCTGGCCAAAGATTTTTTTTTTTTTTATCACAATGAGATCCTCTGTGTATGTGCACAACCCTATAGATTCCATTTAGGACATCCAAAATCACAGTGTTAGTTATTAAGAGACCTGAAACAACCTCTAGTGACTTGCCATTGCTAGTCCCTGCTCACAACCAAGGAACAACCCTTCATAAATCTTGACTCTTCCATGCGTGGATGTTTTATAGGACATTCACTCATACAGTATATACTATTATACATAGATCTGTGTATGTCTGGTGTCCACAGTACAGAAAGATTCAATGAACCGAATTACTTACATGTTTTGCATGGAGTTATGGTTTCAAACACTTTCATCTCCGCAAGTCTTATCCTTCCAGTTCCCCATATAGTCTTCAGATTTGGTCGAAGTTCAAAAGTTCCTTGAATGCCAAAAAAATCTCCAATAACCTGTTGAATAAGAATAGAGGAATACATGATAAACTTTTTGATAATATTCTGGCAATCTAGGAATTCCCATAAAACAGAATTCACACTGTATGACAGACATTGAATGTGGACATCATTGAAGACCAGGAACATTAGAGAGCCAAAAGTTGTCAATTAAAACATGGTGATTCAACCTTCGAATTTAAAGGACAACCCACGACAGTTTGGACAACCCACGTCATTATCCACATCCCCTTGTGGCTAATTATGCAACTTCTGGCTGGTGGGACACTCCTCTAATTATCGGTAGAGTGTGTGTGTGTGTGTGTGTGTGCAAAATGAAGCATTGCATGTTGCAAGATTGAACTTATTGGGCATCCTTAGACTACAAGGACACTAGAGGTTCTTTACAATGACTGAAGCTCTAGGTAGAGGCTGACTGCTCAGGCTAATAAAGCCTCATTCTAAACCTAGTAAGGCATATGGAAAGAGGTTATAAAGTGGACAACCCAACTGTCTACAGTGAAGTTCTTATTTTGGTTGCTTATACTGCACCAAGCAGTATATGACAGGGATTAAAATTGTCCTGATCTCTCTAAAATTATGACGGTGTGGGACGGATGATAATGATGTAGTTGTCTATATATCTGTACATCGATGGAAGCATGTTCTAGGCAGGAAACCACTACAGGGAATTGGAGGCCAAGAATTGAGGATCTAAGGTAAGCTCGATCAGATAGTGGCCTTCCCACAGGAAAGTTCAAGGCAATACCAGGAGAACAGGATCTTGGCTTTCTACCTTGAATATTGCGTTCAAAGGGAACCAGTTTTGTTCTTCTAGAGGTTGCCATCATGGCTGTCCATGTAACTCAAGATTGGCTTGAGTCTTACAGAGTGGTACTCTTTTCTAGCTCATAGACAGGAGTCCCAAGCTGGCGAACCCTCTTGTCTAGTAGGGCATATTGACAGAATGGGTGTTCTTCATAAGAGAATAATTCTAAAGATGTTCCCCTTAAATCAGCAAATTGATTTCTTCTGGAATACCATCACTACAGGACAAGAGAAAGACCAATGGGAACCACCCAAGTGGGGGCTCTGGAGCAATGGGGGAATGAACAAGTCTAAGTTATTTAAAAAATTTATTACATTTACTACCTTGGACAACTTAATTTTCATAATTGCATGACAGACCCCTAACATGGTCACAGCTCCTGCAAGGGGTGGAAGTTAGCTTACCCAAACTACTTGCATCATGACAGGAATGGGTGCAGGGATGGCTTGTGTTACAATTTCAGGGCATAATTTTTTTTTACTTTTTAGTACTTCTCATAAGTACCACCACTAGGTGACTGCATACTATAAGTTTTTGGTGTATGACCTGATGCTTGTTGATAGCACACAATATCAGCCTGGTGGGTCTAGACACAGAGTGACCAGCAAAAGTCAATGCCGGGTTTTCTTACTTTACTCCATTCATTGAGATAGAGGTGAGCCAAAAGTGCAAAAAATAAATAAAAAAATCAAAGTAAATAGTTCTCATATTTTTCCTATATGTGAAAGTAACAGCCAAAGACGAGACTAAATTTTATTATTTTAAATTCTGTTTGCGGCTTATTTTACTAAATTGTGGTTGGAGCATGTTTAGACTGTGGTAGGAACATGTACATGATTAACACAGACGGGTACTGTGCGAGCAAAGTGTGACTGATCCTTAAGTAATCAGAATTTAATGATAATATTTCAGAATTTGATTCCATTTCGTAAAAACCGAGAGAACACAACGATTGTTTGCATTTTTGTCCGGCGCATATTTTGCCTTAAGAATGTCAATTATGTGAAAACATTTACAGGCAGACGGCAAAATTTGCTTGGGTTTAGGCAAAACTGCAAAGAGTTCAAGACAATAAAACTGACTGCTTTCCTAACATTTTGGATTGGTCTGTATTCAGTGTGATAGCTACAGGGTAGAAGCTACGACTGGGCCCCTATTTCTGGGAGCTCCGATTTATCAGGTAACCATCAGAGACATAGGAGCTCCTGGCCCCAGTGCAAAATCTGAAGACATGGCCCCCATGTGCCATATATAAAACTGGTGTCTTCTTATGAGACAGAGGGACAGGATGTAACTCGGGATCAGTACAGGATAAGTAATGTATGTACACAGTGACTCCACCAGCAGAATAGTGAGTTCAGCTCTGGAGTATAATACAGGATGTAACTCAGGATCAGTACAGGATGAGTAATGTAATGTATGTACACAGTGACTGCACCAGCAGGATAGTGAGTGCAGCTGTGGAGTATAATACAGGATATAATTTAGGATCAGTAATGTATGTACACAGTGACTCCACCAGCAGAATAGTGAGTGCAGCTCTGGAGTATAATACAGGATATAATTTAGGATCAGTAATGTAATGTATGTACACAGTGACTCCACCAGCAGAATAGTGGGTGCAGCTCTGGAGAATAATACAGGATGTAACTCAGGATCAGTACAGGATAATTAATGTATGTACACTGTTACTCCACCAGCAGAACAGCATTTGAGATGAATTGTGATTTCTGCTCCTGCACCCTTTCTTTCTGTCTACTGTTTATCATGCAAAGCTGAAAGTGACTTTTCTCTTTTAGCATCCTATTACAAAACATCAGGTAGAGGGTTGGTCTTGTTGGAAGATCTAGTTCTACAACATCTGAACGGCTGTAGTCCATTGTACAGAATTTCAGAATTGCTGCTCTACATCCAACAATGGGTTACAAGGACCTCACCTTCTTCTGGGCTTTAGTGCATTAGATCTCAATGTATACTTTTCCGAAGCCGCTGTATTGTCTAGAGTAATCGCTTGATATCAGATCTGGCCAATTTGCATACGTAATTCTTCTTTTATGTGCAGGCTAAGAGCAACTTCGTAAATCAAGCCTATTGGTTTCAGTGTTGCTCTCCAGCTAAGGTCAGGAGGAAGGAGGGATATGCATTAAGCTGCTATGGTTTCAGCATGGGACAGGGTGACATGAATATTCTTTCAGGTCAAAGGAAGTTCGCTGGCTCGCCCCTCGTACCGAGTATAATGTGCAACGTGTAATATCCTTCATAAAAACAGGAATCACATTTTCATGCATTACAGGCTTGTAATCGCGCTGCCAAGGGAAGATTAAACCTCCAAATACAAGTCATAATTTTGAGGTGTAAGCACCATGAATATCATGGAGTATGTTAGACTTGGCAAAAATCCCACATTTCTGCAAAAAACTAACCATATGCTCATAGCAAAACCTTGGTGACAGCACCAAATCTCCATGCTTCTATCATGGCCACTAGAGTTGAGCGAAGCGAGCTTCGGATGCTTCAGAATAATTGTGTACGGAGCTCCATCTCCGTACAGTATTATAATGTATGGGCTCCAATGAGTCTAATGTATGGGCTCACAAAGTCGCGCGTGACTTCCGTACTTTGTTTTTAAAGTGGAAAACAACTTTAAAACTTGAAACTGAACTAAGCTTCGGTTCCGAGGTACTAGTCAGAACGGAAGCCAAGTTTGGTTTCAAGTTTTGAACGAAGCGACTTCAGATTAGGAATCCAAAGCTCGCTTCGCTCAACTCTAATGACCACCATTGTCACCAAGTAGTCTATAGAACCACTGGAAGAATTTAAAGGGATTATCTTATAGAAACTTCTTGATAGACCAGAAAAGCCATATCAGTCGAAGACTGTCATCCCAACTGGTCCTAATGGCGGAGGAGACAGACAGCTGGTCCCAGTGAAGAAGTGTCAAGCATGTGTGGTCACTCTCTATTAAAGTGAATAGTAGATATGGAGTTGTCAGGATTAGCAGGGGTCCTAGAGCTCTTTCACCCTTGGGCCCTCACAGAAGCGGGATAACCAGCAAGAGACAATATAACAGGGCATAGGCATGAGATATTTGTTGGCAGATCCAGCCTGATTTGGTGGGATCTTCTCACACTGCAATGTCTAGGTGGGCTACAGACATCACATTGTCTGGAAAGCCCATCCTTCACCGGGTTTTCAGCCTATGCAATGGACAGGACATCACTTCTGATGTGGATGGGGCCAGAACTATTAAATTCCCTGGCGCATGTACAAACTGCTGAATCCACCTCATCTGTGCATGTGCCAGGGAGAGGATTGGATCTGACTCTATGCACAACAGAAGTGACGTCCCATCCATAGCAGAGGCCAGAAACCTGGTAAAGGACATGATGTCGGTGGATCTGGACTGTGAATGGAACATCACTTCTGCTGTGGATGGGACCAGAACTATTCCTCTCCCTGGTGCTCAAACTCCTAAATCCACCACACCAGTGCATGCGACCTGGAGAGGAATATTGCTGACCTCGTCCACAGTAGAAGTGAGGTCCCATGCATAGCAGAGGTAGCTTTGGACTTGATTTTCTTGGGCCCACCAGAGAAAATGATTCTATAGGTTCACCCTTTGCTAGACCTTAGCGGCCCAGCTTCATAAAGGGCCCTGTTTTATAAAGCGCCCATTACTGTGTCTGAGCTTGAGCTCACTGGAAGATCCTCGGGTACTCTGGTGGGCCAGTCTGACTCTGAGTAAAGTATATCATGTTGGTGGACCCTAGATTTTCAGAAGAGGAGCGTCACGTGACCGGTTTCCCGAGAGGCAGATCCACAAAGCATCAGAACATTAAAGGTGTTATCCGATTTCTGAAACATACTCCCCATGTGTCCGGGCCCCTCACAGGTAATATACTTACCCCGCTCCCGGCTCCGTTCCTGGTACCCGCACCACCGCTGGAGCAGCCAGGGCCGGTTTTAGACAAAGTGTGACCCTGCCCAAAATTGAAAGTGGGGCCCCAAATCCTGAAATATTGGACTAGCAGTCTGACAGGACTTTGTAGGTACGGAGAGCGGTTGCAACCACAGCAGCTGAGTACAGAATGCCACATCATCTCTCTTTAGCCTTCCCACTGTAAACTACCGATCCTGCAGCCTCTTTGGGTATGTTCACACAGAGTATTTTCTGTGCTTAAAAAAACCTAATGCAGAATCTGCATCAGGTTTTTGTTTATGTGTTTTTTTTCTGACTAATTTTATAAAACACTTTTTGATGCATTTTTGGCGTGGATTTTTATTCCTTTCCTTCTTTTCAATGGGAATTCTGGACATGGACCCCGCATTATGAATGGCCAGGGCCCTTCTGTTTTTCTATGATGCAGTTTAAAAACCACAAGCTGAAAAAAAGGGCTGTCCCATCCGGGTCCCTGCAGTGAAGAGAGAGCACTATGTGCATGCATGGTCATCCTCCATTATACTGTGAGTGTTCTGATAATAGCTGATCACTGGCTATTCCTTAGCAGTGAATGGAGATAATGCTGCACATGCACACTGTTATGGGGGAACTGTGGAGGACACATTGTTATGGGGGGACCTGTGGATGTCACACTGTTATGGGGGACCTGTGGAGGACACACTATTATGTGGGACCTGTGGAGGACACACTATTATGTGGGACCTGTGGAGGACACACTGTTATGGGGGACCTGTGAATGACACACTGTTATGGGAGACCTGTGAATGACACACTGTTATGGGGGACCTTTGGATGTCACACTGTTATGGGGAACCTGTGGAGGACACACTGTTATGGGGGACCTGTGGATGACACACTGTTATGGGGGACCTGTGGATGACACACTGTTATGGGGGACCTGTGGATGACACACTGTTATGGGGGACCTGTGGATGACACACTGTTATGGGGGACCTGTGGATGACACACCATTATGGAGGATCTGTGAATGACATTGTTATGGGGGGGTTATGGATGACACTGTTATGGGGGAACCTGTGGATGACACACTGTTATGGGGAACCTGTGGATGACACTGTTATGGGGAGTCTATGGATGACACTGTTATGGGGGATCTGTGGATGACACACTGTTATGGGGGACCTGTGGAGGACACACTGTTATGGGGGACCTGTGGAGGACACACTGTTATGGGGGACCTGTGGAGGACACACTTATGTATGGGGGGCATGTGGAGGACACACTGTTATGGGGGGCCTGTGGAGGACACACTGTTACGGAGGATCTGTGGATGACCCTGTTAGGCCTCATGCACACGACCGTTGTTGTGTTTCGTGTCCGTTGTTCTGTTTTCCGTGATTTTCTGTGGACCCATTGAATTTCAATGAGTCCGTTGAAAACTCGGATAATGCACCGTTTGTCATCCGCGTCCGTGATCCGTGTTTTCAGTCCGTCAAAAAAATAAGACCTGTCCTATTTTTTTCACGGACAACGGTTCGCGGACCCATTCAAGTCAATGGGTCCGTGAAAAAACACGGAGGCACACAAGATTGTCATCTGTGTCCATGATCCGTGTCCGTTTTTTTCCTATCATTTGCAAGGCAAACTTGACTTCGATTTTTTTTCACTTTCCTTCATGTCTGGTGATCCTCCAAAAATCAAGGAAGACACACGGAAACAAAAATGGAAACAGATCACGGAACAACGGAAACCCGTTTTGCGGACCATGAAAAAAAAATGTTGTGTGCATGAGGCCTTACAGAGGATCTGTGGATGACACTGTTACAGAGGATCTGTGGATGAGACTGTTACAGAGGATCTGTGGATGACACTGTTATGGGGTACCTGTGAATGACACTGTTATGGGGGGTCTATGGATGACACCGTTATGGGGGACCTGTGGATTAGGGTTGTTGCGGGTATCAAATAATCAATACTTTTGTACCAGTATCGATTCGATACTGGGATTTGACATTTACCGATGCTAGGCTGCGCTACTGCACAGCCTAGTATCAGAGAACATGGTGTGCGCTGCTCTCAGTGCGCTCCATGTTCTCAGCAGCACAGGGGAGGAGTCACTCTGAGGGGTTAAGTGCTGCGGATCGCAGCACCCTGTCATAGAGGTCTGGTGCCGGCTATGTGATTCTGCCGCCGGCACCCGCCTCCTGTATTTGTATTAAAAGGTTACTTATCTTCATTGGTGGCGCAGTGCGCCCCCCCTTTCCCCAGTACTAAAACATTGGTGGCGCAGTGCGTCCCCCAACCCCCCCAGTATTATAATCATTGGTGGCAGTGGCCACAGGGTCCCCTCCCCTCCTTATTGGTGGCAGTGGCAGCTTCTGATTGGAGCCCCAGCAGTGTAATCACGGGGCTCTTATTGGTTACATGGCAGCCAGGATGCTCCACTGAAGCCCTGGCTGCCATGGCAACCTCCCTGCTGAAGCCCTGGCTGCCATGGTAACCTCCCTGCTGCTGTGTATACTATGCTTAGGGCAGCAGGGAGAATGTGAAGTCCTATTCACCCTAATAGAGCTCTATCGGGGTGAATAGTACAAGGGATCAAAAGATCCCAGGTTCTAGCCCCTATGGGAGGAAATAGTTACGGTATTAAATAAAAAGTTAAAAAAAATAAAAATTAAGTATAAATCACCCCCTTTCCCAATTTTACATATAAAATATATAAACAATAAATAAATAAACATATTACATATCACCCTGCCCAAAAAAGTGTGAACGCCGTAACAGAAAAAAAAACAAAAAAAACGCACGAATATGGGTCAGACGTTCCATAAAATGCGGAATGCACGCTGCTTTTTTGGTGTATTATTTTTTTTGCGTGGTATCGAGTATCACAATACTTTTTTATGGTATCGAAATCGAATCAAAATTTGGGTATCGCAACAACCCTACTGTGGATGACGCACTGTTATGGGGATCTGTGGAGGACACACTGTTATGGGGGATCTGTGGAGGACACACTGTTATGGGGGCATCTGTGGAGGACACACTGTTATGGGGGCATCTGTGGAGGACACACTGTTATGGGGGATTTGTAGAGGACACACTGTTATGGGGGATCTGGCTGTGATACGGCCACAATGTGTGACAGCTTTACAGATTCCTTTATTAGCAGTCCTGGTCTGCTCCCCCCAAGTACTGGGGGGGAAAAAAAGACACTGCTAATTTGGACTCAGGTTCTTAATCTATACTCCATCTCCCCCCCCCCCCCCCATGCAGACCACCTAAACATTGTTGTCCTCATTAGTTTAACTAGAGCCGTCTATGGCTCAGACAGCCATGTGGTAATTGAAAGCAGCTTGGCCACGTCACAAGGACCACACGAGCATGTTGTTTGGTTGTGCCCTGGAGTCACACAGAGCCCACAGGACACAAGGAGCTCACACAGAGGCACAGGGAGCTCACACAGTGGGGTCACACGGGGGGAGGCACAGAAAGCACACACAGCAGGCACAGGGAGTATAGGGAGCTCACACAGCATGCACCAGGAGCTCACACAGTGTGCACAGGAGGGAGCACCCGTGGGGGGCACAGGAGGGAGCACCCGTGGGGGGCACAGGGAGCACCCAGCGGGGGCACAGGGAGCGCACACGGGGGGAGGCACAGAAAGCACACACACGCACAGGGAGCATAGGGAGCTCACACAGCATGCACCAGGAGCTCACACAGTGGGCACAGAGAGCGCACAGGAAGGGAGCACACAGGGGGCGCACAAGAGGGGGCACAGGGAGTGCACAGGAAGGAGCACACGGGGGGCACAGGGACCACACAGGAGGGGGCACAGGGACCACACAGGAGGGGGCACAGGGGAAATACAGAGCTGACGGGGGGGGGGCAGATTTTGCCCTGTTTGCCCCGCCTAACGCCGGCCCAATCACCCGCGATGATAGGGAGGCTCGTCCCCGTCTCCATCTGCCATTGGCTGCTCCTCCCCCTGACACCGGATGTTTTCATCTGTGTGCAGGGAGAAGCAGCAGCGGTGCGGGGACCAGGAGCGGTGCTGGGAGCGGGGTAAGTATATTACCTGTGAGGGGCCCGGCACATGGGGTGGATGTTTCAGAAATCGGATAACCCCTTTAAGTATATTACAACATTTCTTCTACAAGCGTGCAATGTGTAATTAAGGAGGGTTTGCAGGAAACACTGGGTACCAAAAGAGCTCTTTGATGATGCGCCTTTGGGGTTTTTAAGTGTATTTTTTAGGAGGTGTGGGAATACAGCCAGAACTATCTAAAATCTCTCGGGGTAAAATTTGGTTCTGGCCAAGGACACATATGGAGAGAATATATATTATGGGACTTTCCCTCCACAGTATAAGCTGAAATCTATAAAAATAAGCAAAAAAAAAAAAAAAAACATATCTAGCTAAAGGGACCTGTACATGTATCTAATCTAACAATCGGGCTGCAGTTGCTCTTTACTATCTATGCAGCTATCTGGACTAAATCTGAGAAGAAAATGACCAGGCTACAGAGGAATTTCATGCGGATCCCACATTGTACATAAACAGCTTACATCATTACATTTTTGTACAACAAGTATAAAGGAGCTGCTTTAATCTCAGTAAAATAAGCTAAAATCCTGGCAAACACACAGATGGCGCTCGGAACAATGCAAGTATGCTGGTGTATGTACACTGCTTGGTCTCCAGTCCAGAACTTAGAGGTCAAGCAGATGAATAGTTAGGATCCAAGAAAACAACCTCTGGATGATGTGATGTCACCAGAGAAGATCGTATCTTACCTCTTGAGTGCCTGCTTCAAGGTCAGTCATGCCAATCACCGAGAAGTCCCCGTACCGGTCACCATTGGCGTCGATGGACACTTGCCCAGCGATACCTGCAGAATGGTATTCCGAGAATTAGGAAAGGAGGTACTTCTCTCACTTCACCAGTCCAAGTCAAACATAACAAAGGGAGTCTGAAGAATTCTTGACCAACCCATGCAATGAGAAGTCTCATCAACCTCCAGTACTTCTGTTGGTTTTTTCAAATGACACTAAAGCTTTACCATAATGTCTGCATTCCTAAATATCTGAGACCGGTCGGCATTTACAACATTTAATCAGATTTATAGGCATAAACAAATCTGTGTAAAAACTGTAAGCAGCTAAATTCTCAGCTATGAAGTCTTGTTAACGTGCTCTCCTGGGATGGTAGGATAAGTAATGTAATTATACAGTGACTCCACCAGCAGAATAGCGAGTGCAGCTCTGGAGGATAATACAGGATGTAACTCAGGATCAGTACAGGATAAGTAATGTATGTACACAGTGACTCCACCAGCAGAATACTGAGTGCAGCTCTGGAGTATAATACAGGATGTAACTCAGGATCAGTACAGGATAAGAAATGTAATGTATGTACACAGTGACTCCACCAGCAGAATAGTGAGTACAGCTCTGGAGTATAATACAGGATGTAACTCAGGATCAGTACAGGATAAGTAATGTAATGTATGTACACAGTGACTCCACCAGCAGAATAGCGAGTGCAGCTCTGGAGGATAATACAGGATGTAACTCAGGATCAGTACAGGATAAGTAATGTATGTACACAGTGACTCCACCAGCAGAATACTGAGTGGAGCTCTGGAGTATAATACAGGATGTAACTCAGGATCAGTACAGGATAAGTAATGTATGTACACAGTGACTCCACCAGCAGAATACTGAGTGCAGCTCTGGAGTATAATACAGGATGTAACTCAGGATCAGTACAGGATAAGAAATGTAATGTATGTACACAGTGACTCCACCAGCAGAATAGTGAGTGCTGCTCTGGAGTATAATACAGGATGTAACTCAGGATCAGTACAGGATAAGTAATGTATGTACACAGTGACTGCACCAGCAGAATAGTGAGTGCAGCTCTGGAGTATAATACAGGATGTAACTCAGAATCAGTACAGGATAAGAAATGTAATGTATGTACACAGTGACTCCACCAGCAGAATAGTGAGTGCAGCTCTGGAGTATAATACAGGATGTAACTCAGGATCAGTACAGGATAAGTAATGTAATGTATGTACACAGTGACTTCACCAGCAGAATAGTGAGTGCAGCTCTAGAGTAAAATACAGGACGGAACTTCTGATCTCCAAGTTATGAGCATTATAAACTTGTGTACGACAAAACTTTTTATGTATACTGTATTTTTCTATTTATAAAGGATTACATTGAAACGATGATCATTCTCATTACAAAACTTTTTTTTTTCTGAATAAAAGTACGTATTTTCTTAACTTTTAACATGCTTATGGTGAAGTACTCAAATCTCCAGCTCAACATGATTGATTTTAATGAACCCTGGGGAGCCTAAGAAAATCCCCTACTTGTCTGGATAAAAATATTATTCTTTAAAGGAAAAAATCCAGAATTTCAAATGGATCTATAATTTAAGAAAACACGCACTTAACTTGCAATATTGGATTTTTACCTCTGAGATTTTTCCTAATCACACTTTAAACAGATGTTTAAAAAAAAAAAAACTCCTTCAGAATAACTACTGCAATTATTTAAAGATCTTTCAGACAGCAAGGATCTTTATGACTAAAGAGTATTCTGTCCGACCTCCTGCAGAAGAATTTCATAGCAAATATTTCTATTTTGATTCATTTTACTCTTACATCTTATTTATAACTTAGGAAGCAAAAAACTCCCACACTGTATGTGTGTACTCATTTTGAGGTCATATATTTTTTGAAAAATTGTGGTAAAAACAGCAGCTTTACTACAGTTTTTGTAAAAAGAATGCGACATGTGGGTTTACTGAGCCTACAGTCTGTAACACATAAAATGTGATGTGAAAAAGATAAATAAATAAATAGTTAGATAGATAGATAGATAGATAGATAGATAGATAGATAGACAGACAGGCGTTGCCACCATGGAAGCCGGGGAATCGGCTGCTATGGGGCCCAAACTCAGGAAGGGGCCCAGGAGGAGGACAAACCGCTTTATTTTCAGGGCCTAGGGTGTGGTGAGTATAATGCTCCTAGTCCTAGCACTGGTATTACTCACCGCTCCCTCGTCTTCTTTTCCGGGCACATGCCCTGCATTAACTTCTGGTGGCACACAGCTTCAGGACGGGATGTAGTGGGCGTAGGAGCACACTGTGACCTGACACTGTGCGATATCATGTCACATTGTAGTGCGTGCCAAGACAAGACAGTGCGGCATGAAGAGCAAAGGTGCTCGCAGGAGGAGAAGAGAGGTGAGTAGCATTTTTTTTTTTTTGGGTCTGGTGTGAGGTCTGCATAAAGGGGACCAAGGGGGCCTTGTTTAAAAATGTTCTGTGGAGCCCAGTCAGTTCTAGTTATACCACTAGATAGATAGATAGATAGATAGATAGATAGATAGATAGATATGAGATAGATATAAGATAGATAGATAGATGGATAGATAGATAGATAGATAGATAGATAGATAGATATAAGATAGATAGATAGATGGATAGATAGATAGATAATTAAATAGATACAGTAGATTTTAATTAGATAGATAGATGCTATTTTCACACTAGCGTTTTTGCTGGCTCCAGCAGGGTCCAGTAAAAATGCTTCTGTTACTGATAATACAACCATCTGCATCCGTTATGAACGGATCCGGTTGTATTATTTTTAACATAGCCAAGACAGATCCGTCATGAACTCCATTAAAAGTCAATGGGGGACGGATCAGTTTTCTATTGTGGCAGAGAAAACGGATCTGTCCCCATTGACTTGCATTGGGGGTAATGCCGGATCCGTTTTGCTCCGCATCCCAGGATGGAAAGCAAAATACAACATGTTGCGGTTTGCTCTCCGGTATGGGAACGCAACTAAACAGAACAGAATGCATTTTGGAGCACTCCGTTATATTCAGTTCAGTTTTGTCCCGATTGACAATGAATGGGGACAAAACTGAAGCGTTTTATTTCCGGTATTGAGCCCCTATGACGGATATCAATACGGGAAAACTTTAACACTAGTGTGAAAATACCCTAATAGATAGATATTAGATAGATAAATAGATAGTTAATAGATAGATAATAGATTAATAGATAATAGACAGATAATAGATAGATATGAGATAGATAATAGATAAATAGATAGATAGATAGATAGATAGATAGATAGATAATAGACAGATAATAGATTAATTGTCATGCCCTGCTCAGACGGTGTGCGGAGGTCTGTCAGATTGGCAGCACGTGTCTAACCTTTTGTTTGTTTTGGAATCATGCTGGATCTGCCTTCCTTCAGGTGCTCTGGGTGGGGTCATTGGCTTAAATTGCCTACAATCCCAGAGGGCCGTGCGGGTTATAGATTTCAGTCTGGCCTTGGATTCAAGGAAGGAAGGATTGTCTGTTCCAGCTCAGATAAGTTTGATTTCTGTTTGTGTTGTTTGCAGTCTAGGCTATTTGTGTGTCTTCTGCTCCTTCTCCCCTTTCACCATCTCAGGGATTCTAGGGTGTTTGCAGTCCAGGCGCGAGGACACTTCATTCCTACCATCAAGGTCTGAATGTGGGCTTAGCAGCATAGGGAGAGAAGTCAGGGATGTGCTAGGAGGTGACCTGTCCCCAGCATCTAGCCTAGACACTTTGTATTTGGTTGTCTGTGTATCTGAGATCCTGTCCGCCGTGACATTAATAGATAATAGACAGATAATAGATAGATAATAGATAGATAATAGATAAATAGATAGATAGATAATAGATATATCTGTGATGCAGTGATGACAGTGCTTGTATGTATAAATAGACTACACAAACATTGTGCTAAAAACACAGCCGTGACCATCTAATAATTAACAAGTTCTTCCGCCATCTCTTGTGCTGCTTGGCAGGAAAAAGAAAGTCAAATAAGGACTCCCCCGGAGAATATAAACACGCAAATGTTGTCACCCACCAACTCCTAGGAAAACTCATTATGTCTGGAGGCTCTCCGCTGTCATCGCTGCTGTGACAATTATCGCCACTTGTCTGTGATTATTCCTGTCTACAGTAGGCGGCTATTCAGCTTCCAGATAGAACTGTATACAACCATGTTATAAAGTACGGTATATACAGGTGCACATGTACAGTATACAGAGGTGATGATGTCTTAGAGCATTGTGAAATATGTTGGCGCTATATAAGTGAGTAAAATAAATAAAATACACATGGAAGCAAGACTCCTTTAACTGACAGATCTATTGTTACCAGATCCCATTGACTTTAAAGGGCATCTGTCAGCAGTTTTGTACCTATGACACTGGCTGACCTGTTCCATGTGCACTTGGCAGCTGAAGGCACCTGTGTTGGTCCCATGTTCATATGTGCCCGCATCGCTGAGTTGCCGTTACACCTAGAGGTTCTGCTCTCTCTCCAACTGCCGAGCACTTCGCACTTTGACTGACAGGGCCAGGCAGTGTAAACATGATCATGGACACGCATGGTTCTAGAAGAAAGTAGACAGTGTTTTCCTAACCCCCAACATCCCCTTTATTGTTAGACTATCCCCTGGACAGCCTGGGCCCTGCTGCTACGGGGCAACCGGGCACTGGTTCATCTGACATTCCTGGGCCCACTGCAACTCGGCTCCATGGCACCATGAACCCTAAACTCTGCTGCCTCAATGAACTTTTATTCTGCATCTATGAAATCACTCCCATCATATTTCTACGCAATCTTCTCCCCAAAACCATTTTCCTCTGAGCTGGTTACTTCTTTATAAATGGCTGAAAGATAGCTGGATCCAGCACATTCAGGACATGATTAGACTTGGAGAGGATTCTGTGTCCTGAGATAAGATGACATTCGGGAACCAGGATGTAAGGTCCACGGTGGTTTCCAGACCACACGGCTAGATAGGTTTTTATCAATCTCTGCCTTTCACAGCAACACGTCAAGCAATGGAAAGAAAAACTAATTGTCCATGAGCAGATGAAGCAGAGTCGAGGTCCTGGGGCCAATGTTGGGCTTACTGTAGAAGCAGAGTAAGAAAAGTTCTGCCCGGCCTGGGCTACAAATGTTACACTTGGTATCTCTCTAGTAGACAACCTCATGCCCAGCCTGTCCTCAGAGCGGCTTTAATTATAGGACAAGTGGCACCCCTATGACATGAGGTATCGGGATGGGTTTGGAAGGATGTACTGTATGTAGTAGTAGTGACCCTGGGGGTGTCTTAGGCACTGTATAGGGGCATGTGTGGCTAGCACTTCAGGACGATATCTCTGTGGCAGCTATGTAACGCCCCTGAGGTGCATTACTGCCTTTTACACCTCATCACTGTCTTCTATGGTTAATATAATGTCATCATATATATTAATTTCCAGGTCCTGTATAATGTGGATATTCTTTTCCATGTAAATGTTATGTTCAAGTGGGATATGCCTGGTCCACCAGCAGATTGTGGCAGTAATGGCAGAGCTACCTTGTCTAGAATGGAGCCCTTCTTTCCATTCTAGCTCTCTCTAGGAGAGGGAGGAGTTTACTTAGAGTCAGTGGAGAGTACCCCCTGCTTGGGGAAGGAAGCAGGAGCCTGTCCCTCCTGGACGAGCCTTTCTTAGGCCAGCTAGAGCACCTTCAGCTCTGCTGGACATAGAGGCCAAAGCCTTGAGCCTCAAAAGCCAGGAAGGAAGTTCCCTGGATACTACTAGAGAGACTAGACTACAGAAATTGTACAGCATAGAGGAAAAGTTTCCTATTTAATCCTGTCAGTATAGCAGAGCCAGAGAGCAACTGATGTAGCATAACAGAGTATGTTTGCATGCCAGAATTAATGCCAAAGCCTGCTGGTGACCAAGACAAAGTTGGAAGATTGTTTCCTAATGAACGTTTACCGAAGTAAATCAGTTATCAACTTCAACCCAAGGTCATCCCCTTAACCAACTACCCCTTTTTCTGCAACGGACGACCACGCCTGGTGTTCCAGCGTATTTATGTAGGAGCACCGGGACAAGTGCGACACCATTAAGGGACATTTAGGCCACCCTACACCACTCTGGCATTCCTACCCTGGGTACCACCATATCACTAAAAGGGGCCCTGTGCCCTTGTTGCTTCAAGGCAACTGGCATCACGACAAAACAAGTAACACTTATTTAATCTTAAATAGGACCCCTAGCGGCGGACGTAGTGCTGCCGCTACACTGGGGTGGGCATCAGAAGCTCAAGCCTCTATGGGGCATTTGGGACTGGCAGATACTTATTAGCCAATTCCTACCAAGAAAAAAAAAATATTTTCACATTTATCATTAGACTACCTGAAGAACCCGGCTTCCCACGGGTATTTTTCATTTATTTTATTTAATGTTTGTGTCTTTCAAAGATATCTTATCTACCCCCTTAACAGTGACCTCTACAGCACCCGTCCTTTAACACTGACCATAAGTCCCCTTAACTGACCTTCACCATTCCCGGCCCCCTTAACAGTAACATCCACAGCGCCCTACCCATTAACAGTGACCTCCACAGTGGCCACCACTTCATTAGTGACCTCCACAGTACCCCATCTCGTTAATATTGATTTCCTTAAAAACCCGCTCCTTTAACAGTGACCTCCACAGAGCTACGTTCTCTTAAAATGTGACTTCCACAACACCCCATCCCCTTAACAGTGACCTCTACAGCACCCCGCCCCTTAAAGGGACACTGACAGGTCCAATAACCATAATTAGCTGTACATATCCATGCACAGGTCTTCTAATGTGCATTAAAAACATATAAGTATCCCCCCTGTCCACATTATGAATACAGTAAACTCACGTTTTATAACCTGAACTAATAGCTGTTCTTTCTGCCCAAGGGGCGGGGTTTCAGCTCCACTTGCGCCCAGCCAGCATCAGCCCAACCGCCGTTTTTGAAGCGCCGCCCAGCTCATCAATATTCACTTAGCTGGGCGGCTTCTGCAGTCCCGAGAGCCGGCGCATGCCCAATAGAAAGCTATGGGCATCAGACTCGCTTTCAGCTTCTGCGCATGTGCCCGGCACCCATAGCTTTCTATTGGGCATGCGCCGGATCTCGGAAGGTCGGGGACTGCAGAAGCCGCCCAGCTAAGTGAATATTGATGAGCTGGGCGGCGCTTCAAAAACGGCGGTTGGGCTGATGCTGGCTGGGCGCAAGTGGAGCTGAAACCCCGCCCCTTGGGCAGAAAGAACAGCGATTAGTTCAGGTTATAAAACGTGAGTTAACTGAATTCATAATGTGGACAGGGGGGATATTTATATGTTTTTAAAGCACATTAGAAGACCTGTGCATGGATATGTACAGCTAATTATGGTTATTGGGCCTGTCAGTGTCCCTTTAATACTCACCTCCACAGCGGACCGTCCCCTTAACTGTGACCTCCACCGTTTCCTGCCCCCTTAACAGAGACATCCACAGTGCCCGCCCCTTTAACAGTGGCCTCCACAGAATTATGCCCACTTAACAGTGACCTCCACAGCGGCCACCCCTTTATTAGTGACCTCCACAGTACCCCATCTCCTTAAGAGAGTGATTTCCACAACACTCCACCCCCTTAACAGTGGCCTCTACAGCAATCTGCCCTTTAACACTGACCTCCATAGCGGACCATTCCCTTAACTGTGACCTCCACAGCAGCCTGCCCCTAGGGTAGCCAGAGGTCTAGTTTTAGGACGGACAGTCTGGCTTTAAGACTTCCTGTCTTGCGTCTGGCACAGGGCCTGGACGGACACAGGGATGTCCTTTTGAACAGCTCACTCTCAGACAGCAGCACTGTGCTGTCTGAGCATGAGCTGCAGGGAGAAAGTCACCCTCCCTCCCACCCCTGCAGCTGACAGAAGTTGATTTTTCCCTTCATTTTTTCAATCACAGTCGGCTGTGCAGGGGGTGTGGCCTAACCGAATCAGGGGCCTGTCTTAGAAGAGCCTGGGGGCGGGGTTTTAAGTCCATCTTTTGAGGGTGGCCTGAATGGCCACCATAACTGCCCCCTGAACGGAGACCTCCACAGCACTCTGCTCCCTTAACAGTGTCATCAACAGCGCCCTGTCCCTTTAAAGCTGACCTATAGCAGTGAAGAAAAATGGCTGGGTTGTTATGGAAATCTGGTGTAAAACTGTGTGTATGTGGAGACTAAGGACCTGCGAGCTTCTATTGACATTCCTACTACGTGGGCACAATTGTTGTTCAAGTTTCAAGCAAAAGCTCAGTTTTTCCTCACAATCTGACTCCTTACATTGTACGTAATGGTCATAATTTTTTTTTTCCTGAAAAATGTTCACTTTAAGTGAAAAAAATTAAAATAAAATAAAACAAATCAGGGAATAAAGGGTGAGAGGTCAAGGTCTCTACTAAAAACATCACTTTGCACAAGGTGGTGCCAGTTTGTACTGAACTCTGGTGCCATTGACATTCCTACTAAGTGGGCACAATTGGCGTTTCTAAGTTTTAAATAAAACCTTCCTTGGGGCCCCCAAAAAAATTCCACATCTGTCCTAGTCTATGATATCCCCCAACCATGGCTGCAGGTATTTTGTAGTCCCCTCTTGATGCTCTGTAGGTTCCTCTAGGTAAGGGATGCTCAACCTGCGGCCTTCCAGCTTTTGCAAAACTTCAACTCCATGCATGTCCTAATAGCTGTAGGCTGTCGAGGCATGCTGGGATTTGTAGTTTTGCAACAGCTGGAGGGCCACAGGTTGGGCATCCTTGCTGTAGGTGACTACCAGTACAGCAGCTTGTACTCTGCCAATGCTCTGCCATATGAAAGAATTTAAAATCTTTCCCCCCCAGCTGCCCCTCTTTTGTCGCAAGGCAGACTATATGGAAAATTTACTGCGCAGGTTGTTTGACGGTTCCCTGGATTTTACCTTCATACGTTCTGTTCCACATCCCCTGCACAAGTTTCTCTCCGTCCTTTTTGCTGTAGCCGTTCTTCACTAGTTCATGTAATGCCAGGGCATAAAGGATGATGGCATCATGAAAACCTTCTACAAACATGTTGACCTGAAATAGAAGAGGGTAATGGTGAATACAAACTACACTTTTAAAGGGTATGTATTATCAGGCAATGAACATTGATTCTTTAACTTTAAACTTTCAAAAAAACTTTAACGACCATCCAAAATTTTTTACGGTAACCTTCGAATATTGCATTACTCACCCTGGCCACTAGAGCACACAGTAGGCTGATGCTGCCTGTTTTCTATTGCTGTGTAGACTGGGACACAGTAAGCAGAGTCATCTCATTATTATAAAAGGAGGGGGGGGGATACTGACAGTTTTAGAACAGAATAATAAATCTTATGATAGTATCAAAGCTGAATCAGGCAGATTTGCCAGAAGTCTGGAAAGGCCTGGTGGCTGTAATGGCGGCCACACTGGTAGCTAATCTAATCCTACAGAAAGGTTTTTTAATACTTCTGCAGACTCATCTATCTTTTGCTTGTTTCATGATCGCTCCCACTGCTGTGTCCGGATTCTGCTTGACATACCATCTCCAGACCAGAGCAAGAATCAGACCGCGCACTCTGCACAATAACACTCTGCTCAGCGCTGCCAAGAAAAGGCTTCTACATCCTCCAGATAAGTGACAAGAGTAACATGAAATGCCAGAACCCAAGACAAGAAGAACAGAACACAATGTGGAAACGTAAGCGAGCAGTGACTGACACTGACATATGAGATAATCCGTAGAACACGTCTCCGGGGATCACCCATGCCTAGACTCCAATTTCTTTCTAAGCAATGTAGCAGAGCTAAGTTTGTCATAATTGTGGTGATACTACATTGGATGGTAGATATGGTCTTTCTCCTCCTGAACAGCAAGAGTGCCTTTCGAGAGTCTGGGAGAATTGGGGCAACCAGTTGCAATCCAGCGCACAATGGTAGGAATGTCGGCACGGCGAGCCTGAAGATGTAAAGGATGCAGGAGTGCTGTGTAATTCACACATCAGTATACACAGTGTGTGTACTGATGTCCGAATTAATCTAGGGGTCGGGTTTGGGGTCTTGAAGATCTACATAATGAAGTTAACAGGGTTTTCCGGCTATCCACAGGATAGGGAATAACTATTAGATCGGTAGGGGTCTTACCACTGGGACTCCCACCAATCACAAGAATGGGTATCCCATACACTTTGGAGCACACATGTGTGCAAGTGCACAGGTGCGGGATCTCAATCAAAAGACATGGAGGCGTGATTAGGTGCAGAAGGCCAGCATTAGCAATGAACGGGGGTGTCGCAGAAGCAGTGCTCGAATTCCTAATTAACATATTTTTAAAAAGAGCTTTTTCTGCCTAACCAGACCGCTGATATGAGAAATAAAGGTATATTTTTTGTCTCTATCGTTGGCCCTATGTCACGACTGTGACTGATCCAGACAGGTCTGGGAGGAGAAGGTCGCAGCGACTTGCTACTCGCGATAGCTTGTGAGTTTGCTCCGTGGTTCAGGGTATGTCATCCGGGTTTTGCCTTGTGAACCTTTTTGTCCTGACTGGGAGTTTGTAGGCATCCTTCTCAGGTGAGTCCTGTCTGCCACTCCCAGCTACTATATTAGTTTCAGTTTCACTTGCAGTCATTGCCAGATAAAGTCCTTACTTCCAGTGCTATTCTGACCTTTGAAGGAGATCGTTTGACCGTATTGCTGTGGTGCTCTGGTCTGGCGTGGACTGTCGTTATTGGGATCACCTTCTCTGCTCGTGACTGGATAAGTCTATCTCTGCTATTGATTGTTTGTTTGTTGCTGTCTTCCCCTGTTGTTCTCCTAGACATGAGTGATGGTGACTAGTGCTCCCATCTGCCTTTCCCCAGTCTAGTCTTGTTAGGGTGACTGAGGGTTTAGGCATCCTGCTCGCCGCACGGGTTCACACCCCGTCTAGGGTATCAGGGCAGACAGGTGCCAGCTTAGGGTTAGTCAGGGGTGGCCGTTCTATTTCCCATCTGTAGATAAGGGTCCCCCTTCCCCTCCGTCTGGTACGACACAACTGCTGCTGGGATAGCGGTCGTGACACCCTACCAGGCTATATGCCTGGTAGGGTAGACTTGATCTGAGTGACAGAGCCTCTTTAATTTGCATTGACTTATTGATACAGAATAATTTACACAATCCAACGCTTTTTTATAATTTTTTTGTTGGCGAAATTCCCTAAAAACTGCCCTGATTAGGAGCCCAGGAGTCTAAGTAAATGCCAATGGAGTCTGGGCGCCATCGAATGCTTCATTTATCTCCGTCACATTTTGTTCCTATAAGTGTTTTCTGAAGTCGTTGTCCAGATGTCAGATTCTTTGTGTAAATAAATGCCCCCCTCCGTATCACCTCGCATTGTTATCACCATGTTCTGGGTGTGTTCAGTGCAGAGAAACACACGTCACAAGCGCTGACCACAAGCCAGTTCTAGCAATAGGAAGACCCGTACATAATACACGCACATTCGTGGAGGAAATGATAAAGATAGGAATTCATGGTGGAGCACAGCTGGAACATGGAGACAAACGTTATCTCTTCACTGGGGAACGTGCGGCAGCGACTAAACATGACCTTGTCAGTTCTGAGTGCAGTGGAAATATAGAGGATCCTGCTACAAATTCACAATGATCGACAATTCCTCATTATATCAGACATTGTCACAATCTATGTATCACAACATAGAGAAGGCACAAGTACATCGTATCACCGTATATCACACTCCTTTCCTTCTTTCTTCCCTCTAGTCTTTGCTCTCATATCACTTACGCTGTTCCTTCCCCTCTTTCTTGACGTCTTGTTTCTCCCCTGGGCCTTTCCCCGCTTCCTTTTACTGCTTCTTTTATTTTTATCTTTTTCCCTCTTCCTCTTCTCTCCCATTCTCTCTTTTTTTCCCTTGACTCTCTTCCTCTTTCGTTCCCTCTTATTCTAACTCATTTTTCTCTCTTCATTAAACCTTAAAGAGGTTTTTTGAGATTGTAATACTGATGACCTTTCCTCTGGATAAGTCATCAGCATCTGATAGGTGACAGTTCGACAGCCAGGACCCCCGCCGATCAGCTGTTCACTGCTTTCCCTAGGCTGAGTGATGGCACGTTCATCGGTCACGTGGCCTAGGTGCAGCTGATCCCCATAGAACTTAATGGGGCTGAGCTACCAAACACAGCCACTATACAATGTACAGCTTTGTTCTTGATGAGCACGGAGAAGGCCGCAGAGCTCACAGGAGTGTCGGTGCCTTCACATGCCCATCCCAGGTGTTGGACCCCCACTGATCAGATACTGATGATCTATCCTGAGAATAGGTCTTCAGTATTAAAATCTCGGAAAGCCCTTTTAACCCTCTTACCCTCTACCACTCTCTCTCTGTCTTCCCCTCTCAATCTTTCTCTCCTCCTTTCTCCCACTATTCTACTCTTTCATTCTCTTTTTCCTCCTCACCTCTTCCCATGTCCCTGTTCTTTATTCTTCTCTCTCTTTTACTCTCTTCCTTATTCCATAAACCTCTTCTCTGTCTCTCTATCAACTTACCTTTCCCACTCCTTTCTCTACCCAGTAACTCTCTTCCTCTACTCCCTTACGTTCTTTCCATTTAACCAATGAATCGATTGCTTTTACTCTAGCTCTCCTTTACTCCCTCCTCCCATTTATCCTTTTAATTCTGAATTTCCCCTCTTTCCTGTATCTTTTTATCTACCTCCTTACCCTCTAATAGCTTTACTCTCTCACTCCTTCATGCTCTCTTCCACTGTCCGTCTTCTCTTTTTCCATTAATCCTTTTTCTTCCTCTTTCTCTCTTCCCTGTATCTTCTTTATTTACCCCCTTATCTTGTCCTACTTCTGCCCAGATGCTCCTCTTATCCCTCTTTAGCCTCTCCTTCTCCCTTTACCCTCACCTTCTTCTCCCTTTACCCTTACCTCTTCTCCCTTTACCCTTACCTCTTCTCCCTTTACCCTCACCTTTTCTCCCTATACCCTCACCTTTTCTCCCTTTACCCTCACCTTTTCTCCCTTTACCCTCACTTTCTTCGCCCTTTACCCTCACCTTCTTCTCCCTTTACCCTCACCTTCTTCTCCCTTTACCCTCACCTTCTTCTCCCTTTACCCTCACACCTTTTTCTTCCTTTACCCTCACACCTTTTTCTTCCTTTACCCTCACACCTTTTTCTTCCTTTACCCTCACACCTTTTTCTTCCTTTACCCTCACACCTTTTTCTTCCTTTACCCTCACACCTTTTTCTTCCTTTACCCTCACACCTTTTTCTTCCTTTACCCTCACACCTTCTTCTCCCTTTACCCTCACCTTCTTCTTCCTTTACCCTCACCCCTTCTTCTTCCTTTACCCTCACCTTTTTCCCATTTTACCCTCACCTTCCTCTCCTTTTACCCTCACCTTCCTCTCCTTTTACCCTCACCTTCCTCTCCCTTTACCCTCACTTTCCTCTCCCTTTACCCTCGCCTTCTCCCTTTACCCACTCTCACTCCTTTACTTTCTTTTCCTTTCCTTCTGCCCTTTTTACATCTGTCCTTCCTCTTTCTTTCGGTCTTCCTCTATTAGTCTTGTCTCTTCTCCTCATCTCCATCGCTTGTCCCTTTTACTTTCTATTTTTCTCCTCTTTCTTTCGTTATCTTTTCTATGCTTTTTCATTTATTTTCCCCACAAAAAAGAACATCATTTCCTTTATCCCTCCATGCTGCTGACCTATACTTTTCCCAAACTGTAAATGACGTGAATTCTCAGCACATCCAAATCTCAAAACATACTGATAGATTATCTTCCTTACTATGAAATACACACGCGTGTGGAGGGAAAATGTGAAAATGTGTATCGTGAGCCCTGCTGGGAACAAGGACTGTTTGGTCTTTGCTATGACACTAGATGTACGTGATATTTACATTGAGGGGTAATTGACCCTCGGAAAGTCATTTCAGAAATAGGATTACTTTTCTTAAAGCTTTGCATTGAATAATCTATCGTTACTGCATAGATGCGGGTATTACCGGGCATCAGGAATATGTTGCTGCATGTTTCCAAAGCAAAGTTTAATTTAAAGAGGTGGTCACATATTTCTGCAATTCTCCTCCTAGACACAAGAGGAGCCGCCTAGCTATAAACAGACGTACTCTAAGATGTACTCTATGTGCTGTATTCTTCCTGTCACAGTATAAAAGGTTTCTCTGCAGGTAACTGCAGACATGATCAACCAGATTAAACAACTGTCCATTAATCCTTTTCTTTTATGCCCATAAGGTTGCTGGGATTACAGGCCCAAAGCCTGTGGCTGCACTACTGAGAGATTCTAATCACATATCCATTTCAATTTCAGTGTTATCATGGGGATCTGGAGAGTCAAATCACAAAATGCATCAATGACAGCAGTGCACCTGACAAGAATCAGAAAAGGCCAAGGCAGTCTCAGTAGTGCAGCCTCACATCTGTAACTCATGAAGACAACACTTTCCCTTTCTCCTCATCAATAAACACTGGTCCAGATCAACTCCTCCCATTTAGCAGTTATTGCCATAGGAAGAACTGAACACAGTTCCATAATATATCCATGTGCATGAGCCTTAAAGGGGTATTCCGGCTGTTAAAAGCTTTAACCTATCCATATGATAATAATTAGATCGGAGGAGGTCCTACTGCTGGGACCCCGACCAATGATGAGAATCGGGACCCCATGGAGCAGCCTGAAATGAATGGAGCGGCTGGTTGGGCATGTGTGCTACCGCTCCATTCCTATCTAGGGGAGTTCCGCAGATAGCCGAGTACAGCACTCGCCATTCTCCGTAACTCCCATAGAAATGAATAGAGTGGCTGAGCGCATGCCGATGAGTCACTCCGTCCATTTCAGGTGGCTCCACGTGGTACAGGGTCCCTGTTCTTGTGATCGGTGGGGGGTCTCAGTGGTTATCCTATTTTGTGGATAGGGCCTAAAAGTAGGGATGAGCTAACTTGTGTTCCAAGTTCGGCATACCAGGTTCGGGTTCAGGTTATCTAAGAATTCCGCTATGGAATCCACTACCACGGACCATATAACTTATAATCCGTGGTAGCGGAATCAATAACGGAATTGTTAGATAACCCGAACCTTGTACGCCGAACTTAAAAAAAAGTTCGCTTAACACCGGGCATAAGTTAACCAGAATACCCCTTTAAGATTTTTATTTTTATATATTATTTTGTCTGTGAAAAAATGACACTTTGTAAACGTGCCCCAGAGTATTCATAACAAAATGTTACGTTGTCCGAAATTTCCACTCCAAGGGGGTACAATGGGGTGACAGGGAAGAGATAAGAGACTTTGCTTCTCCTCCACATCACAGGCTCTTAATCATCCCAAGCTGTTCCTCTGTGATCCTTCCTGGCAGCCTTGTGTGATCACACAACGCTAATCACTACTAGCGCAGTCTAAACTGAAGCCAGAGCTTATTCCTGTGGGATCGCGTAATTACACGCGGCCCCGCTCACGTGCCCTTAATGAATATCTTTTCACATTGAACGTGCGAGTATGGCTTCATTGTTTATTCACGTGTCAAAAACAGAGATTTCCTGACACTTGACGTATGAATGCTATAATGCAGAACGTCTCCTTACATAATAGCGCATTGTCCACCTTATACCAGAGGACTTCTCCCTTCTAGGAGATGAATAGTATCCGGCTCGCTCTGTACAGTATTAAAAACAAAGTATTATGCAAATCGACTTCGCTCATCCCTAGTTATCACCTATCTACAGAATGGGGAATAACTAGCTGATTGCTGGGACCTCCTCCGATCCCAAGAAGAGGGGTCTTGTTCCTCGGTTCTGATGGAGCGACAGGTCGAGCCATGGGCGGACTGGGAACTTAAAGTGGCCCTGGAAAAAATACTAAAAAGTGGCCCCGTTTTGTAGTCGGATCGAAATTGATGGAAGGCAGAGCCAGCAATACCATATTGCGGCACATTATACAACCCCAACAGAGCCAAATACCACAGTCCATCACAAAATACGTTCCCAAAAACTTCCACTGGCCGGCCGTGAAGAGGGTTCAGGCGGCCCATTGGGCATCGGCCCACCGGGAAATTTCCCTGTGAGGTCTATGGCCAATCTGCCCCTGGGTCGAGCATGCTCCCTCCATGGGAGCGCCGAGGATAGTGGTTGGTTCCGCTCTTGGTTCCGCTCTTGGTTCCGCTCTCATCGGAATAGGGGAACAGGACCCCTGTTATCGGGATTGTGGGGTTCCCAGTATTCGGACCCCAGCAAGTTAGAGGATAACTTATAAACTTGGCACAAGCCCTTTAAGGACATGACTGGGGCACTTGAGCGCAGCGTCTGGTGTTAACATTCCCCCCCTGCCGACCAGCACACTTGGGTCACTGAGTCTTACTTAAACCTTTGTGTTGGGTTTTGCCGGCTGAGATAATTTTTACGGCTGCAGAGTTACCATGGCGCCGCTTTCTCTCGCCCGCTTGTGGTCCGCTTTTGTACTTCCCAACACAATTAGTGAAGCACTCTAACGAATGAAAGGGCCTATTCACTGGAGCTAATTATTCTCTGGCGGAGGGGAAGAATACCCACCATTCTGTTGCAGATGAAGCAAGGACAAAAGCTGATAACGTGGCGGTATAATGGCTGCTACACGTCTGTCACCATAGACTTTTTAAAGAAATGTGTCCTATTAGGGGGTAAACTGGGGCCCCAGGTCTGAACTGTCCCTGGGGTCCTTAATATAGGGTCTGGGTCTCATTTATCAAAACATCCTTATACTATACTGGACAACTATGGAAAGATGGCATCTGGGAGGAAGTACAGTGATTTATTTTGGGCCAAGGAAATGCCCCTTTTATGTCCACACACCTTTCTGTGTAGGCCACTCTTCTTTGTGATGCGTCACACCTCCTGACCATGATGCATCACACCCGCTAAGAGTACGTATAGGCTGAGTCTGATGATCATTACTGAAACTTTTTGTTGCCTGTAGCAACCAATCAGAGATCATCTTTCATTTCTGAAACCGTTTGTTTCCTGTAGCAACCAATCAGAGCTCAGCTTTCATTACTGAAACTGTCTGCTGCCTGTAGTAACCAATCAGAGCTCAGATTTCATTATTGAGACTGGTTGTTGCCTGTAGCAACCAATCAGTGCTCAGCTTTGATTACTGAAACAGTTTGCTGCCCAAAGCAACCAATCAGTTTCAGTTTTAAAAGCTGAGCCCTGATTGGCTGCTATAGGCTACAAAGACAATCTTACTGTTTATTTTTGTATTATGACCATGGTGGTTGCTAAGGGCCCATTATAATTACCCATGGGTCAAACCATTCAGCTGCATACAATGAATGTGACTAATGGGACTCCAAATACCATGTGGGCCCTGATCTGTTACCTCTAAGGAGTCCTCCATAATAAAAAGGGGGAGGAGCTCCAGATCTGGGGCTGTAATGAAACCCTGTGGTAAAAGAAGGTCCAATAATAGAAGTAAAATGGAGTCCTGAATTGCTGTATGGGCCACTGATCTGTCACTACAAACCAAAGCTCCATACCAAGAGTGAAAAGTGTTGGGGGGGGGGGGGGGGGGATTTATGAAAACTGGTGGAAAGTAGAACTGGCTTAGCTGCCCATAGCAACCAATCAGATTCCACCTTTCATTTTTCACAGCTCCTTTAGAAAATGAAAAGTGGAATCTGATTGGTTGCTATGGGCAACTACCGTTTTCCTTTACACCAGTTTTGATAAAACTCCCCCAAAATGTGTTGTCTTGGCCCCTGACCTGAAAGAATATAGGGGCCAACCTGAAGGAAAATAGGGCCCCCACTCTTTACTTTGATCCCCAGTTCAGTCACTTCAATATTCCCCCCCAAAAGAGAGCCCCCATAAACTGAGGCCTTGGCTGTTGTGTGGTCCCAGATCTGCCACACCTATGCTCAACCCAAGGGTCCCTCTTTCCTCCAAGATTTGTATTGGATCAGCGCCATTCCAGACCCAAATACCATAGGGTATGCCAACAGACACTATGGGGGCAAATGCAAGAGGTTCCCCATACATAGGGCATAACGAGACATAATGGATGACTGATGCCCCCTCACTCCCTCGCTGGATTAGGCATAATGGACGACTGATTCCCCCCATACTAGATTGGGCATAACTGGGCAATATGCATAACTGATGCCACCCACACTGGATTGTGCATAACGGGGCATAATGGATGACTGATGCCCCCCACGCTAGATTGGGCATAATGGATGACTGATGCCCCCCACGCTAGATTAGGCATAATGGATGATTGATGCCCCCCACACTGGATTGGGCATAACGGGGCATAATGGATGACTGATGCCCCCCACACTAGATTAGGCATAATGGATGACTGATGCCCCCCACGCTAGATTAGGCATAATGGATGACTGATGCCCCCCACACTGGATTGGGCATAACGGGGCATAATGGATGACTGATGCCACCCCCCTCCTCTAGCTGAGGATTTCTTACAAGTCTTTTTGTTCCTCCCTGACAGATCATTCTCCTTGCAAAGTGATTTCCAAACATTGAAGGCCATAGAAATGGATGAAACTGCGGTATATTGTGCCAAGTCTCTGTCACGCAGACGGGCACCGAGGAATATAAAGAAAGTACAGTGTAACCGAGCGCTGCTTAATGTGCGGACATAACGAGAACAATCCCACGAAACATTAATTAATGAGAAATTGTGCAAAAAAACACAGACTTTCCCATTGTAATTATTCGTTAAGCTCGGCTTCAGACATCCTAATGAGCCTACTATGTAGGCAGCAATCACCCCGCTGGTTTCTCACATTCTTGGGAAGGACTGTATACCGTATATTGCTCATGTGCCACTTTACAGGGAAAAAAGATGGCTGCCAGTCCTCCATTGAGGAGGCTCAGTATACTAGCAGGGGACTCAGGGGTTGCAAACTGTGTGAGCCGCTGTATGCGAGGGGTAATATAACCGGCAAGCTGGGGTGCCCTGGTACAAATTTTGGAATGGGGCAGAATTTTTTTTTAAGCGGTAGTCTGGTTTAGAAAACCCTTATTCAAATGACTGTATTTAGACGTTCTGGGTTAGATGAGGGTCCTGGATGGAGATGCAGATCAGTTACTGTGGCGGAAAGAACCTCACCACTGGGTTTTGGAGGGGCCACTTTGCCAGCCTCTTTCCTCAGGATTATGGCCCATATACTAAAACTTTGAAGGAGAAGGCAGACCGGCCGCACAGCCTAAGGCCTCATGCACACGACCGTATTTTGTTTCCGTGTCCGATCCGTTTTTTTTGCGGATAGGATGCGGACCCATTAAGTTCAATAGGTCCGCAAAAAACGCGGACAGCACACCATGTGCTGTCCGCATCAGTATGTCTGTTACGTTGCTCCGCAAAAAAAATAGTGCATGTCCTATTTTTTTTTAGTTTGCGGACAAGGATAGGCATTAGTACAATGGATCCGCAAAAAAAAAATGGATCCGCAAAAAAAAAACGGATGCCATACGGAACGTCATCCTTTTTTGGAGGGATCGCAGTTTGTGGACCGCAAAACACATACGGTCGTGTGCATGTAGCCTAAATGTGTGGAACTGTTTTGGGCAGGAAAGCCATGCTTGCGGTCGGTCAAATGCGACTTCCATGGAATTCGGGAACCCCTGCTCAGATCTGTGTGATTTCTGGATATGTTGTTCGCCCAGATCAGAGCTATCCAGGGATGTATAATTTATGGGGATATGTGGGGCTTTGTGGTATTTTCTTTGTTTTGGGGAAAAATTAGCTTTTTCTGCCTGTGAGTGATTAAGTTAGCCCATAGTGTTTGTTAATTGTATCACAGGCAGAGCCCATTGTGTTTGTTAATTGTATCACAGGCAGAGGGGGGGTTGTGTACAATTGCTGGGAGTGTTTCCATAGTGTAAATGCATGTGATTGGCTAATGAAAAAACTGTCTCAGTCTTCCACAAGGTCCTCGGGGGAGGGTCCCTTGCTGGAAGACCTGCATAAAAGTCTGACATGTAGCCCCATTAAAGTGTTCCTGTTTTACTCTCAACATAGAGCCTCGTCTCATGTGTGTGGGGAAAAGGCTGCATCTACACTGGGGAATGCTATATGCTGTATACTCCTCTGGCTAAAATCCCTGAGCTCTTTTAACAGCTTTTTCCTGCATCGCTCTCTGAAGGAAGAGGTTCACCCACTGGAACCTGGAAGCCTTGTCGTAGGTCCAGGGTCCCAACCAAGCTGCGGTGGTTCGTGGGGTTGGCAGTGCTTATGTGTCAAGTGGAGTGCTTGGAGCCCTCGGTAAGCACTAGGAGCATCCATCAACGGAGGTACCTAGTCGGGGTGCCAGGAGATCCATTACAGTTACCAATAGAGTCTCTGGAGGACCTTCATCTGTATTACACAACCCCTTCATTTCAATAGGTGCCATGCAATGCTTGATTTTGCCTGTGGGGGAGCTGCAGGGAAATTGAACACGACACTAAATTTCCCCTCAGATCACAGTTGATTGTCAGGGGTTTTAGCAGTGGGACACTCTCATCAGATTGTTGTCAAGGGACTCTTCTAACAAAAAGAGTATGCACAAGGTGGACTACCCCTTTCATACTTACCAACGTTGTGGTCGGATATTTGGGACATGCAAGCCCTACCGCTGCTAACACCCCAACTCGGACAGGCCTGTCCACTTATGGGCAGGGTCTACATAAACTGCAGCTCTGGACAGCCCAAGTCTGCAGGGACTGTTTTTAAAAATTATAGACAGTCCCTGCAAATTCGGGACTGTTGACAACTTTGTTAGGCCATGACTGATGCAAACAATGAAAATCAGACATCATAGAGTACATGACAATCTCTTTCTAACCAAGCTAGAACCAGCCCTGTACCTCACATGGATCCAGAGATCTCACCATTTAGTGCTCCAACTGTTCTGCTAGATTTATTTCAGGCTGGAAGCACAGGGAGCATGTCTTTTCTCAGGGGAGGTGTCCTTTCTGATATATATATATATATATATATATATATATATATATATATATCTTTCCCTGTATCTGCCACAGCTTCTAACAGACAGATTCAAACTGAGCATGTGCGACCAGCTCAGTGAGGTGGACAAGAAAAAAGGAAAAGAACAAACAGCAGGTGGCGCTGTACAAATACATTTTATTGAATAACTCATTGGCTATACTGAATACATGATTACATACAATTACAAAAATATTCAGATCCAGGTGCCGATTTGAAAAATATTTTTCACGGCACATCCCATTTAAGTTACTCCTCTAAGTATTTGGCGGATATATTGAAAGTATAGTTATAGTTGGGGGGGGGGGGGTATTCATTCCTTTTACAGCCAAAGTAGTCTGAGCCCCACCTCCATATCAACAGCCATTTATTATGAGGAAGGTCAAAATGGATGCTTTCTAGGATGCTTGTAAACAACCCGTTTCTTTGATTTTTACCCTTTAAATTTGCATATGAAACAAAAAAGAACCAGGGAGGAGGAGACCATGAAAAAGTTTGGCGATTTTTGTTATGCCTTTAGTGTCCCTTTAAGAACCTTCACCTTCTTTCTCCATTTACACAGAAGCCAATGAACAAGCAAGCAGTGACTGGAAGTGTATCGCCCACCACTAAACCTAAGACAAACTGGCTCGCATGTCATGTGGTCGGGTGTGCTAACCTCACATAATAAACTTTTACGCTACTTTTCGCTTCGCCTAATTACTTTGTTTCACTAGCTTTCTGGCTTCCCCCGTCCAGCGCGCGGTGCTGCGTACACATAACGACGCGTCCACCTTTTTGCAAGAATAAACTTCTTTTTTTTTTTCCCTTGTCAGAAATTCCGAAAGATGAAGGCGTTATTATGCTTTTTCATTTCGTTTGGTTTTTGTGGTTTCTCTGGCGATCCCTGGTGGCCGTTTTAATTCATTCCCGGTATCCTGCATTTCAGGCATGCTATCCGAGGAATGGAACTCTCTGGGATGACACAGAGCGGGATTTAATGGGGTTGGACGTGCCGAATGAAAACACGTTAAATCAACTTTGGTCTATGGGGTGGGTCTGTCTAAGTGAGAGGCAATCAAGCTGAAAAGGAATTGGATTAATTATCATATTGAGGGCTTGAAATGAGGTAATCGCTTATTAATATTAAAAGGAGACCCCATGACGAGCTTTAAAGGGCCGTCAAACCTAAAGTTACCGTTTATAAATGTGCAGCTGGCGAACTGCTAATATCATTCACACATATACATGTAAAGATCTCTGGAACTACTCGATACAGATGGAGCAGAGCTGAATTTGTCAATCAACACAAATCTCTCTGCTAGTTTGTTACAATGTATCAGTCTGGAGTCGTGGCTGTTTAGCTCACAGAGCATTGTCTAGACTGGATACAACTGTACTAGTTTGTTACAATGTATCAGTCTGGAGTCCAGGCTGTTTAGCTCAAAGAGCATTGTCTAGACTGGATACAACTGTACTAGTTTGTTACAATGTATCAGTCTGGATTCGGGGCTGTTTAGCTCACAGAGCATTGTCTAGACTGGATACAACTCTGCTGGTTTGTTACAATGTATCAGTCTGGAGTCTGGGTTGTTTAGCTCACAGAGCATTGTCTAGTCTGGATACAACTCTGCTAGTTTGTTACAATGTATCAGTCTGGATTCTGAGCTGTTTAGCTCACAGAGCATTGTCTAGACTGGATACAACTGTGCTAGTTTGTTACAATGTATCAGTCTGGAGTCTGAGCTGTTTAGCTCACAGAGCATTGTTTAGACTGGATACAACTCTGCTAGTTTGTTACAATGTATCAGTCTGGAGTCTGGGCTGTTTAGCTCACAGAGCATTGTCTAGACCGGATACAACTGTGCTAGTTTGTTACAATGTATCAGTCTGGAGTCTGGGCTGTACTTGCTGTTTAAACATTATTGTATGCTTCCGTTTCCGATTCGCAAAAAAACTGATCACAAACGGAAACTAAACGGAACGGAAGCGAAAACCCTACTGAAACAAAAAACGGACCGTAAAATTCAGAAAAAGCCTTACGGTCGTGTGCAAGAGGCCTAAATAGGAATTGTGTAATGCTTCATGTCACCTGCGGGGGCACTGCAGGGAAAAATAACACTTGTTGCCAGATTTGTGCACAGATCACAGCTAACTGCTTGGGGTCCCAGCAGAAGGACACCTCGTGATCAGCCTCTTGTATGGGGAGTTGCCCAAAGCTTCCTTTTAACCCTTTCATTGCTCCATGACCTTGCATTTCAGGCTAAGCGTCAGGAAAAGGATTTAGGCGAGGATTGCTCCTGCTGCTCATCAAACCTGCTGACAACCCGATGCAAGAGAACTGAGAATCTCAAACTTCATTCACACGCAGCGGAATAACGACCGCCCTGTGGAGGTAATTCATTCATTGACAAGCCGCGAGTAAACGCTATTGGATCATGTTTGGGCTAATTTCATCGTGGATCAGGTGGCACATCCACGGCAGAAATCAATGGCTGACACTCAGATTTCTGCTGTGGATGTTCCAGTGGATCCACATGAAGATTAGCCCAAGACTTGCAAAACATTGCTTCCATGTTTTGCCAGCGGTAAAGGGTTAATCGGGGACTTCATAGCACGGGTGGCCTTCACGATACAAAGCGGCCAAATATCCAGGACAGAAAAACCATTCCATTTCAGAATGCCGATCAAGAGAACGAAAACAGCATTTAGGGAATTCTCGTCATGCCAAGAACAGAGGTGGCATTAACGAGCGCGAAACCCGAGTTCAATCTGTGCTGAAGAAAATCTCTATGAAGGAAGTGTTGGGAATTATTTTATAGAAACTGGAGTTTACTGGTGAAACACTGGGAGATTTAGCACGCTATCTGGAATTATTTTCACATAAAGGAATGCTGTTTGGAGGCCAAAGCTCGACGTTGTGTTGCTTGTGCCGCCTGATGCAACATTTCAGGGCTGGGAATACGCCTCTTATGTTCACGATATTCCTATGAGAAAAGGACTTTTGAGGACAACTCCATGTGCAACCTCTCTTATGATGAGGCTGAGTGTAGAGGTAGCAGAGCTGAAACGCTCACTGCATGGTCTGTGTATTGTGATAGGTCAAAAGTCAATATGCTTAGCTGCAGTCCTATTGACAGTTATCATGGACAGTTTTTGCCAATACAAACAGAGCTCTGCTGCATCTAAACTGAGCAAAATGGAGTGCAACGGGTGCATCAAATCAAACGCTTAAAAGGGTTATCCCATGACTAATGTAATAAATTAAAAATCAGACATCATCTAGTACATGATTATCTCTTCCTAACAAAGCTAGACCCAGCCCTGTACTTCACATGGATCCAGATATCTACTCATTTATTGCTCTGCTGGATTTATATCAAGCTGTCTGCAGAAGGGGAGTGTCTTTTCTGCTGCAGCTCAGTGGGCGTGTCTCAGCTCTGCCTATCACAGCTCAGGAGGAAGTTGGAGGATAAAACTGAGCATGTGCGGCCATCTCAGCGAGCAGGACAAAGAAATAAGGAAAAAAAAACAGCAGGTGGCGCCATACACATACATTTTATTGAATAACTCAGTGGCTATGCTAAATTTTTTATTACATGCAATTACAAACGTATTCAGATTTAGGTGCTGGTCTGTAAACTGAATAATATTTTTCGTGGGACAACCCCTTTGAAAAAGACCTGTCAGCAGGAACAACAATGTGCCTAGTAGGGTTGATCCAGACGATTAAAATGAAGCCTGCCATGTTCCTGAGAACAAATACTTTTATTCTTTACGCGGATTCTTTACGCGGTTTTCTGTGCACCAAGGGGCAGGGCTTAGTCCTTTAGTGGACCTTGACTTTCCAGTGCTGGCCACGCCCCTCAAGGCACTGAAGCCCTCATTTGCATAAAATATTAAAATCCTGACCATACGTGTGTCTTTCCCTCATTTGGAGGACACGCCTTTTTGTGGCCCTGGTCCCTGTATCCTCTTCAATAGTCTGGTTTTTAGCAACAGTTGGATACATTTCATGATCCAGGGGGTGCTATTTCCCCTCCTGGAGCATGCCTGATAGGGGTGAGGAGTCTTATCGGTCATGTAATGATCCTCTAGTAAAAAGTTATGCAAATTAGATCTCTTTCCTGATAGGAGGCATTCACCCCAAAACAGTGCAGATGAAGTACTGGCTTAGCTAAAATCTTAAGTTATGTCTAAAAGTTGGAGCATTGACTTCTAGGATAGCAACCTTACATCTGGTGGCTCAGCTTTCTTTTCTCTTTAGAAAGAGAGCTAATTTGTCTACCTTTTTCCCAGAGGAGCGCTGCATGGTCTATAAGAGGCCTTATGTCTACCAGGTGCTTTCCACAGTAGCCCCCCAGATCCCCGACAAAGATTTCTAGGCCAGCTATCTCTGCTCTGCACTGATGAGGGACAATCAGCCAGAAACAGCTCTCTGCAGATGAGGTACTGGCTTGGCTATAATCCTACATTCTGTCTCAAAGGTCGAACACTGACTTCTAGGATGGCTGCCTTACATCTAGTGACATCAGAGGCAAGATTTTCTTTTCTTTTTGGAAAGAGAACTAATTTGCATATCTTTTTCCCAGAGGAGCACTGATTGGCCTATAAGATTCCTTACATCTACAAGGAACCCCCCATCCTTTCCCCAAAGATCCCTGACAAAGGTTTCTAAGTCTGTACTCTCTGCTCTGCGCTGATGAGGGGCAATGGACCAGAAACTGTTGCCTGCAAATGAGGTACTGGCTTAGCTAAAATCCTAAGGCTACTTTCACATCTGCGCTTTCCCTTTCCGCTATTGAGATCCGTCATAGGATCTCAATAGAGGGGCAAAACACTTTGTGTCAATGGGGACAAAACTGAACTGAACGAAATAGAGTGCACCAGAATGCATCCCGTTCTGTTTGGATGCATCCCCATCACGGACAGAATAATGTTTTTTTCTGTCTGCGATGTGGTGTGGAGCAAGACGGATCCGTCCTGACACACAATGTAAGTCAATGGGGACGGATCCGTTTTCTCGGATACAATAGAAAACTGGTCTACCCCATCCCCCCCATTGACTTTCAATGGAGTTCATAACGGATCCGTCATGGCTATAGAAGACATAATACAACCGGATCCGTTCATAACGGATGCAGGCGGTTGTATTATCGTGATGGAAGCGTTTTGCTGATCCATGACGGATCCAGCAAAAACACTGGTGTGAAAGTAGCCTTATGTCTAAAAGGCCTTATTTAAAAGGTTGAACATGGAGGAAGGCTACCTTACATCTGGTGGCATCAGAGGCAAAGGTATCAAAGCTGAATTACTATCATTTCCCAGAAATATCATGCATTAGGCCTCTTGCACACGACCGTATGGCTTTTTCAGTATTTTGCGGTCCGCAAAAAATACGGATGATGTCCGTGTGCATTCCGTTTTTTTGTGGAACGGAACAGCTGGCCCCTGATAGAACAGTACTATCCTTGTCCGTTATGCGGACAATAAGGCTCCATTCACACATCCGTAGAATGTGTCCGCACCCGTTCCGCAATTATCCGGAATGGGTGCGGACTTATTCATTCTCTATGGGCAGGAATGGATGTGGACAGCACACAGTGTGCAGTCCGCATCCGCATTTCCGGAGCGCGGCCCCGAACTTCCGGTCTGCGGCTCCGGAACAAAATAGAACATGTCCTATTCTTGTTCGCAATAACGGACAAAAATAGGCAGTTCTATGAGGGAGCCGGCCGGGTGTACTGCGGATCCGCAATTTGGGGATCCGAAATACACTATGGACGTGTGAATGGACCCTAATAGGACATATTCTATCTTTGAACGGAACGGAAAAACTGAAATACGGAAACGAAACGCATACGGAGTGCCTTCCGTTTTTTTGGCGGATCCTTTGAAATGCAACAAACTGAATGTAAACGGAAAAAAAAACGTTTGTGTGCAAGAGGCCTAAGGGCTCATTCACACGTACGTGGGCTGCCCGTTGCCATATTGCGGACCGCATTTGCGGATCCGCAATACACGGGCACCGTTCCATGTGCATTCCGCATCACAGATGCGGACCCATTCACTTCAATAGTACCGCAAATCCGGAGATGCGGAACGGAAGCACGGAATGGAACACTACGGAAGCCCTACGGAGTGCGTCCTGGATTTCAATGCCTCCGCACCGCAAAAAGATAGAACTTGCTCTATATTTTTGCGGAACGGACAGATCGGGGACCCATTCAAGTGAATAGGTCTGTGATGCCCATGCGGCTGGGCCATGGTCGGTGCCCGTGCATTGCGGAACGCAATTTGCGGTCCACAGCACGGGCACAGGCTTCACAGGATCGTGTGAACGAGCCCTAAAGATGATACTCACTGCAGGGTCATAGTCAGGGTTTCCTTCACCCGAGGCAGAGGTTCACTTTACTACCCACCCTAGTCCCGCATCTGTACAGCCTGGCCAAGGCATAGTGGCACCACCCAGCACCAGAGGCACATGTCCTGAGATCCCTGATAGCCTCCATAGAAACTGAGGACTAAACTTAAAAAAAAAAAAATTGCATCTATAATTTTTTTTTTTTTTACGTTGACCTGTTCTGACCAGACCTTGTCCTTGACAATGTCAGCCATGCTTAAAGCGGTATTCCACCTAGAACAGGGGTCAGCAACCTCTGGGAGATGCAGTTTTACGATAGCTGGAGTGCCAGCTTCCACACTTGCCCAGCTGTACTCAGAACAAGTGCATGGAGCATGCTGGGAGTTGAAGTTTCACAACATCCTTTGTATAGGACATTACATGCCGAACACTGGGTGCCCAACTGCAAGAACTCCCACCAATCATGAGAACAAAGCCCCTTAGGCACTCTTTGTACATTGCCATTCACATCCAGGCACTGCTCAGAAAACTGCAACTCAGCCCCGCAGTATTGGCAAAGCACCCAGACATCTTTGGTGGAGGTGGTAGAAATCGATTGAGAGTCTTAGTGGCCAGAACCCCTTGAATCATAGCGATATGCTGCCACTTGCTACAACTGGAACATCCCTTTAATAAATGGAACTCAAGACCGATGTGGGGAGAACCAGCAAAAAATAGGAGAAATATTTCTAATAAATAAGCATCCTAATGGTCACCTCTGCTTAGTGCTAGGGTTTAGTGGTCATCCTAGCGTCACATCTGCTGCTTGAATGTACGACCAAATGCATGTGTGCGTGATAACCACATTTTTCTTATACTGTACCCGAGAAGACACCTATGCTGTGCACATTTTTCCACAAAGCCAATGTACTGTAGATTTCAGTGTTTCGGGCAGATTGGTGCAGGGATAAACCACTATATTATAGTCACTGTCCATGGTGCTGACACTTGATGGAGGATATCATGTATGGGCCTGTAGTATCCATCCTGAGCTGTGTATAGTTATCAGGTGCATTAGTCTATGTGTCACAGATCTACCTATGCCCAATGACTAGCCTCCCATAGGAGATTCAAGCTCTGACTCTACCCAATGACCAGTCTCCTCTAGGAGATTCAGGCTTTGCCTTTGCCCAATAACCAGTCTCCTCCAGGAGATTCTTGTTCTGCCTTTGTCTGATGACTACTCCTGAAGTTTCAACCTCTACCTCTGCCCAATGTCCAGTTTCCTCCAAGAGATTCAAGTTCTGCCTCTGTCTAATGACCAGTTTCCTGAAGGAGATTCAAGATCTACCTCTGCCCAATAACCAGTCTCCTCCAGGAGATTCACATTCTGCTTCTTCCCAAACCACTCTCCTCCAGGAGATTCATGTTCTGCCTTTGCCCAATGACCACACTCCTTCAGGAGATTCAAGCTCTGCCTCTGCCCGATGAACAGTTTTCTCCAAGAGATTCAAGTTCTACCTCTGTCCATAGACCATTCTTCTCCAGGAGATTCAAGTTCTACCTCTGTCCAATGGCCAGTTTCCTGAAGAAGACTCAAGCTCTACCTCTGTCCAATGACCACTCTCCTCCAGGAGATTCAAGCTATGCCTTTGTCCAAAGATTAATCTCCTGAAGAAGATTTGACCTCTACCTCTGTCCAATGACCAGTTTCCTCCTAGAGATTCAAGATCTACTTCTGCCTAATAACCAGTCTCCTCCAGGAAAATCAAGCTATGACTTTGTTCAATGGTCATTCTCCTGAAGAAGATTCAAGCTATGGCTGACCCAATGACCACTTCCCTCCATTTCCAGTGTAAACCAACCTTGTTATATTTTCAAAAATTCCAGCATGGATCCAACTGTGAAAAAAACATGAAAAAGATTCAAGTTTCAGGGAAAGATCTTCCTTACAGAAGTTTTCCTGGACTATGACATCCATCAATATTTGGTGGGGGTTCCTGAGGTCTGATCCCCAACAATCAATCAGCACAAAGAAGGACATGATTTGAGCCCCTTCATTGTGCTGACCAGCATGGGTCCCATAGGTCAGATGTCATAGTCCCTGACAATTTTTTTTTAAACTATCCATGTTTGAATCCTAAAACTACCACCATAATTTATTGTACAACTGCATTTCCAGTGTGGGAGGAGTGGAAAAGTCTTCCTGGCACAACTACATGGGCTCGAACAGTGGTCACCTACACAGGCAGTCAAGCGGTTGCTAGGCAACCTAAACAGACCTGTGTATTACACAGTCCCAATTAGATATTTGTTTGCAGAGGGTTTAGGCGGTAAACATTTATATAACTGGATATAATTTCTGATTCAGAGCCGGGTTTACAAATACAGGGAAATTATAATTAATGTTTTATTGCGTTCTCATGCTAATGAAGGCTGTGGAGTGAAGGTCATGTTTACATGGACATGATAGTGGAGATAAGCAAAGGATCTTCTATGATATACAGAGAGTCAACAGGAAAGCCATCATGGACCTCCCAGGTGAGGGTCAGCAGTGTTGTCACAGTCCATTCCCTCATAAAATGTCCATTTTTTTTTAGAGTTGTCAGATATTTATGAGTTTTGAGGGGAATATAAAAAGGTTTCCTACCGTGCTGCTTACTTTCTGATGAGAAAGGCAAATTTCCCCTAATAAACTTTGTGCAAAGTCAAACCACTTGCATTTTTGATGGTTTTTCAATGGAGCAAATATTTTTCTTTGAAACTAGATGACGCTGGATTCCGGCCCGTGTTTGTCTTGTCCGTGCAACAATATGCTACAGCAGATAGCATTCTTTCCACAGAAAAGTCAGGGACAAGCTGTCTATTTTGAGGCCCTACAATGGTTCATGATAGTCCCTGTTATCAGGAGACCCAGGCGGCCCGGAGGATTTCCATGAACATCTTTTATCTGAATGTCCTTTAATTCTCAAAATAATAAAAAAAAAACTTCAGAATCTAGAGAGAAAAAGCTAAAACCACGAAGGCACGTCTTAGGAACAGAGGGGAAGGAGAGGCTAAGTATCATCCTCGACTAGAGATGAGCAAAATGTGACCCAGATTTTTTTTAAAAAAATTCTGTTTCTGGAGAATATTTCCAAGGTTATGAGAGAGAAAGAGACGGAGAGAGACAGATAAAAACAAACAGAGAGACACTTTTCCAGGCATTCAAAGCACTTTTGATTCTGGTAGAATCTATTCGTACCCGAATCTAATTTCTTGGCCAATCTGGATCTGCAGCGTGGACATACGAGGGCAAGATGTCTACCACGGTAGGCCAGTATGACATTCTGCCTTGGCCTGGGTATTTAGATACAGGGCTAGGGCAGAAAACGGAATCTTTTCCCAAGATATGCCAAGTCGAACTATGAGTCTGTACCCCAAAGTTCTAAAAGAGTGGGCACCATGTTGAAAAATCCAACATCTGCCGTACATGTATAGCAAATGTCGGGAAGGGGTTAAAAGCTAAGAGGTAATGCATGATTAGAAAATTAGCTATTGCTTATATCACATTTTCATATTGAACCTATTTTTCTAAATTTTTTCCATTTTTTAAATCCTGAAATCCTACACTTTTTAAACTGAGCCTTATAATAGGCTGACACTTCTAGTTCCGTAGAGATCACTTCACAGCAGTCATCTCATTATTATTGCAGGTAGAATTAGAATGACTGATAATACCTATATATAGATTACATAGAATTCACCATTCATGATAGGTGATGTTCTGAGCTCACCTTCTCCCCCTCCTTGCACAATGACCTTTCCAAAGGTCACAGAGCATGCCCAAAGAATTCAATGACTGTTAGGCCCCTTTCACACAGGCGAGTATTCCACGCGGGTGCAATGCGTGAGGTGAACTCGAGCGATGTACGGTGTACACGAGCAATGTTTTTCACTCATCACTTGTGCGTTGCGTGAGAATCGCAGCATGTTCTATATTCTGCGTTTTTCGCGCAACGCAGGCACCATAAAAATGAATAGGGCTGCGTGAAAATCGCAGAGCATCTGCAAGCAAGTGCGGATGCGGTGCGATTTTCACGCATGGTTGCTAAGGAGACGAGGGATGTATCACCCGGGACCCCATTTACCTTATTATTTTCCATTATAACATGGTTATAATGGAAAATAATAGCATTCTTTAATACAGAATGCTAAGTATAATGCCAATTGAGGGTTAAAAAATTGTAAAAACATAACTCACCTCATCCACTCGATTGCGCAGCCGGGATCCTCTTCTTTGTTCTTCTTGAAGGACCTTCAAAAGGACCTTCGCTGATGTCATCACGTGGTGAGAGCAGTGACGAATGAAGATAGAAGGTCCTTCAGATGACGTCAGTGAAGGTCCTTTTGCAGGTCCTTCAAGAAGAACAAAGAAGAGGATCCCGGCTGCGCGATCGAGTGGATGAGGTGAGTTATGTTTTTATTATTTTTTAACCCTCAATTGGCATTATACTTAGCATTCTGTATTAAAGAATGCTATTATATTCCATTATAACATGTTATAATGAAAAATAATAAAATCTACAGAACATCAAACCCGAACTTCAGTGAAGAAGTCCGGGTTCGGGTCTGGGTACCACATTCACATTTTGAAATTGCGGGCCTACTCGCACGTTTTTCCCTGAACGCACCTGCATCGCATCCGGCCCTCACCCGCGATGCCCGTGTGAAAAAGGCCTTAGTGTCCTATGTTCATGTATCTGCTGTAAAGTATATCTCTGAACTGTTGCTCACAGACAAAAGCGGCAATTCAGGCAAGATGGCCGTCACCATAATCGTACAGAAAATAGAATAAAAGAAAAAAATCTTTAATCAGAATTAGACTAGAAAAAAGTTTTGATTAGTAAATCTAAAGTGATAAATTACTTTTAGGGCTCATGCACATGAACGTATTTTCTTTCTGTGTCTGTTCCGTTTTCTTTTACGGACTGTATGCGGAACCATTTATTTCAATGGGTCCGCAAAAAAAAATGGAAGTTACTCAGTGTGCATTCCGTTTCCGTATATCCGTATTTCCATTCCGCAAAAAAATAGAACGTGTCCTATTATTGTCCGCATTACGGACAAGGATAGGACTGTTCTATTAGGGGCCAGCTGTTCTGTTCCGCAAAATACGGAATGCACACGGACGTCATCCGTATTTTTTTGGGGATCTGTTTTTGCGGACCGCAAAATACATGCGGTCGTGTGCATGAGGATGTGCAGTGCAAAGGTATTGATGACCTATCCTCAGGATAGTATATGTTGTAAGTCAGTCGGCACTGCGGATATGGCGTGGCGGTGCACGTGTCCTAGGGTTGGCGCCCCATGTAATAGTAGTAATAAAGGACCGGCACTCACTCTTGAAGTCTTGCAAATATTTATTTATTGCCACATATCTGTTACAGATACAGATATGTGGCAATAAGGAAATATTAGCAAAACTTCAAGAGTGAGTGGCGGTCCTTTATTACTACTATCCTCAGGATAGGTCATCAATATCAGGTCCAACTCCCGGCACCCCCGATCAGCGGTTTGAAGTTGTGACTTTTTGTGATGTTGTGCCGCTCTCGATGCTTTTGAATAGTGGGTAGGAAATTGGGGGGTGGTTAGCCAGTGTCAAATGTCACTTTTTTTAAAAAAGTTGCACAAGTAAAGGGGGAGGTGGCAAAAAGAAAAGAGTAAAATTTCTTGTCCGAAGTGGTATTTGTAAAGTGGCACCAAATTTATCAAAAATGTTAAAAATTATGGCAAAGCAGATTCCAAATATTCCCCTGGTAATAAATCTTCCCTTTAGGCTCCATTCACACATCCGCAATTCTGTTCCGCATTTTGAGGAATGGAATTGCGGACCCATTCATTTCCGGGTCCGCAATTTCCGATCCCGAAAAAAATAGAACATGTTCTATTCTTGTCCGCAATAGTGGACAAGAATAGGCATATTCTAATAGTGCCGGCGATGTGCGGTCCGCAAAATGCAGAATGCACATTGCCGGTTTCCGTGTTTTGCGGATCCGCTGATCCGCAAAACACACACGGATGTGTGAATGGACCCTTACTCTACAAGACACCTCTCTGGTAGCACAACTGTAGTCGACTCTCAGCCGCTTGAGCAGGGGCGTCAAACAAATTTTTGCCGAGGGCCACATCAGGCTTAGGGCTCATGCACACGGCCATTGTGCAGCCGTTACGTGCATTGGGGACTGCAATTTGCGGTCCCCAATGCAAGGGCAACATCCTTTCGATGGCCGGGATGGATCCAGACCCATTCAACTTGAACGGGTCCGTGATCCGTCCTCAGTTCAAAAAAATTGAACATGTTCTATTTTTTTGCGGTGCAGAGGCACGGACAGAAACACCACAGAAGGACTCTGTAGTGCTTCCGTGGGGTTCTGATCCGTGCTTCCTTTCCGCATCTCCGTGATTCAAGTGATTGGGTCCACATCCGCTATGCGGAGTGCACACGGGCCGGTGCCCGTGTATTGCAGACCTGCCATATCCGGGCCGCGATACGACCATGGGCACACAACGGCTGTGTGCATGAGCCCTTATGGTTGTCCTCAAAAGGCCGTTAGTAATTCTGCAACTGTATAAATGTAACTTATGCCACCATGTTCCACCAGAGATGTTGTAATGCTCCACCTAAGCAAAAGACCAAGATGTCCTTTAGGACACATAAGTGCCCCCTCAGAAAACCTGCTGTCAAATAACCAACCCCCACACAAAGATCCTGCTGCCATATTGCCCCCAGAGAGCCTGCTGCCATATTGCGCCCCCAGAGAGCCTGCTGCCATATTGCGCCCCCAGAAAGCCTGCTGCCATATTGCGCCCCCAGAGAGCCTGCTGCCATATTGCGCCCCCAGAGAGCCTGCTGCCATATTGCGCCCCCAGAAAGCCTGCTGCCATATTGCGCCCCCAGAGAGTCTGCTGCCATATTGCGCCCCCAGAGAGCCTGCTGCCATATTGTGTCCAGAGAACCTGCTGCCATATTGCCCCCAGAGAGCCTGCTGCCATATTGCGCCCCCAGAGAGCCTGCTGCCATATTGCGCCCCCAGAGAGCCTGCTGCCATATTGCGCCCCCAGAGAGCCTGCTGCCATATTGTGTCCAGAGAGCCTGCTGCCATATTGCCCCCAGAGAGCCTGCTGCCATATTGCGCCCCCAGAGAGCCTGCTGCCATATTGCGCCCCCAGAGAACCTGCTGCCATATTGGAGCCTGCTGCCATATTGCCCCCAGAGAGCCTGCTGCCATATTGTGTCCAGAGAACCTGCTGCCACATTGCCCCCAGAGAGCCTGCTGCCACATTGCCCCCAGAGAGCCTGCTGCCATATTGTGTCCCCAGAGAGCCTTCTGCCATATTGTGTCCCCAGAGAGCCTTCTGCCATATTGCCCCCAGAGAGCCTGCTGCCATATTGCGCCCCCAGAGAGCCTGCTACCATATTGCGCCCCCAGAGAGCCTGCTACCATATTGCGCCCCCAGAGAGCCTTCTGCCATATTGCCCCCAGAGAGCCTGCTGCCATATTGCCCCCTGAGAGCCTGCTGCCATATTGCCCCCAGAGAGCCTGCTGCCATATTGCCCCCAGAGAACCTGCTGCCATATTGCCCCCAGAGAACCTGCTGCCATATTGCCCCCAGAGAGCCTGCTGCCATATTGTGTCCAGAGAACCTGCTGCCATATTGCCCCCAGAGAGCCTGCTGCCATATTGCCCCCAGAGAACCTGCTGCCATATTGGAGCCTGCTGCCATATTGCCCCCAGAGAGCCTGCTGCCATATTGCCCCCAGAGAGCCTGCTGCCATATTGCCCCCAGAGAGCCTGCTGCCATATTGCCCCCAGAGAGCCTGCTGCCATATTGCCCCCAGAGAGCCTGCTGCCATATTGCCCCCAGAGAGCCTGCTGCCATATTGCCCCAGAGAGCCTGCTGCCATATTGCCCCCAGAGAGCCTGCTGCCATATTGCCCCTAGAGAGCCTGCTGCCATATTGCCCCCAGAGAGCCTGCTGCCATATTGCGCCCCCAGAGAGCCTGCTGCCATATTACCCTCAGAGAGTCTGATAAGAGTCGCGCTGCTGCGGCACTAATCAAACATATTACGGGCCTTATTTCTTATCAGCCGCCCATATCACCGGCGAGCCACAAAAACCAAGGCCGCGGGCCGGATTTGGTGTGCGCTAGAGGTAGTTCAGCATGGGTGAATGCAAAAGAAGGTTCCCGTTCATTGACTGCAAGTAGAGATCCTGAACATGGCGAGGAACTGAAAACAGGACAAGCGCATCAGGATATCAATAGGAGTTGTGACAGATAACAAACTCAGCTCAACCACATCTCAAATTTTTTTATTTTTTTTGGGGGGAGCAGCTCTTGCGGTCGGCGGAGCAGAACATAGAATTTTGCCACCTTTGATTAAATTATGAGGTTGTTTACAGACAGCGAGCGCGCTAGGCCGGTCATCAGCTACTTACGTAATCGTCTTCGGTCAGGCCCAGCTTTTGAACAGAACTTTTCACCTCGATGGAAAACTTCTCAAAGTCGGGTTTTACTGTCCTGAGTAGGGTGACTGTTTGCAGGGATGAGTACGCTTGCTTCGCCTCAAGGTCGTGCTTGTCTCCTCGCCTCCACGAGCCATCTCCTAGGGGACATATAAAAATATTTACCATCTCGGCCAGTCACCAGAAAGAAGCCGTTTCTCCGTGGCCATTTCCCCCGCAGTAAATAGAGATGTTAGTAAATAACAGTATAGCCTATTGTCTGCAAGATACTAAAGTTCCAGGCGAGTTGGGAAAATAAAAACGGCAGGAATGTGCCCGGGGAGCACTTTATTTAGGCCTGTCCCGCCTCTCGAAGACACCTCGTCTGTCACAGCCACCGGCCTTTCCATGAACATTACAACGCAGGTTGGTCATAGCCGTGTCTATATGAATACGTCTCTATGCGTTGCTTCCTGCAAGCCCCAAAGTGCCCCAGAATCAATATTAAACAGAGCCTTAAAGGGGGACTCCAGGATTTTGATCTTGGCGGCCTGTCCTCAGGATAGGTAATCGATATCAGATTGGCGAGGGTCCAACTCGCCGCACCCCTGCCAGTCAGAAGTCAGAACTGCACAGCGCCACCCATTGGGTAGTGGACAGAGCTGGTAACTGCAGCGCTGCTAGCATTGAAGCGAAAGGTGACTAGCTTCGTCCTCTAGTCTACACATTGGCTGTTGGGGGTTTGTCAGACCCCGGGGGATAGGCTATTAATATTCATATCCTGGACAACCCCTTTAAGGTACCCTTAGACATTAGAGCAAAGTTGGATGAACTTACGATTTCGGCAACACTCGCCTTACAGATCATGCTGGGGGGGGGGGGGGGGACAAAAGGGTCGGCCATGTTGAATTTAACATGTATTCCCCCAGAATTAACAATTCTACAACTCTGCATTGTTCTGTCCCTCTGTTATTCCTCCTGGAAATGTCTTTACAAGGAGAACCGCATGTTCCTACAACACCTGATACTGTTCCGATTAGCGACTACATCCCACCATCAAGCTGGGACCATATCCTGCCAGCTTTTGCATCAGTGAGTTGCGTGCGTAGGTCGCCACACCTATTTTGTCTACTACTGCTAGGATTTGCAGTCCTATAATTCATAGATTTTTGGACTTCTGTCCCATTTAGAGATTTAAAAAACTAAATTTCTCTCTGGACGCTGCTGAAAAATATTACAAATAGAGGATACCCACCAGGTTATAAAGTGGCCCAGAGGGGCTGTAGGTGATGGAGGAATACCTGGCTTCAGTCCTGTCCACCTGAGTAGAAGACCTGAACAATCTGAGGTTGCAAGGGACATGCAATCTGTCCTAAATGGTGCTCGATGGGTCATGCACTGATGCCAGTGATGTCATTCCCAGGCTCAGGGATTCTTAGATTAACTCATTCCCTACCCTAGACCACCAGGGATGGGTGTATCAACCGCTGCCGTAGACCACCATGGATGTGGATATTAACCTAACACACTAGACCACCATAGATGACGTTGACATTTCCCATCTAATATAGCTTTATATTAAACCATTTCATGCCCTAGATCACCAGGGACATGGATATTAACCCAATATACCAGACCACCAAAGATGTTGACATTCCCCAACCAATAAATCAGTGATGGCTAACCTCCGGCACTCCAGCTGTGGTGAAACTACGACTCCCAGCATGCTCCGGAGTTCTGAGAATAGCCAAGCAAGTGTGCATCTTGGGAGTTGTAGTTTTACCACAGCTGGAATGCTGGAGGTTAGCCATCACAGCCATAGATCTTTACATTAAACCATTCCCTGCCCTAGACCACCAGGGATATGGATATTGACCAAATTCACTAGACCAGCAATGATGTTAATACAAGGATCCTTGAATTGGGGAATGTTAACTCATTCATTGACGTGGGCCACCTGGGATGTGGATATTAAACCCTACCCTAGACCACCAGGAATATGGATATTGACTTAATACAATAGACCATCAATGATGTTGACATTCCCCAACCCATGGGTCTTTGCTAAACCATTCCCTGCCCTAGATCACCAGGGATGTGGATATTAAACCCTGCCCTAGACCACCAGGAATATAGATATTGACGTAATACAATAGACCACCAATAATGTTGACATTCCCCAACCCATGGGTCTTTGCTAAACCATTCCCTGCCCTAGATCACCAGGGATGTGGATATTAAACCCTGCCCTAGACCACCAGGAATATGGATATTGACGTAATACAATAGACCACCATCGATGTTGACATTCCCCAACCCATGGGTCTTTGCTAAACCAGTCCCTGCCCTAGATCACCAGGGATGTGGATATTAAACCCTGCCCTAGACCACCAGGAATATGGATATTGACGTAATACAATAGACCACCAATGATGTTGACATCCCTTTGTTAAACCATTCCCTGCCCTAGATCACCAGGGATGTGGATACTGACCTAACCATCAATGATATTGACATGCCCCAATTCAGGAGCCGCTATATTAACTCAATCATTGCCCTAGACCACCAGGGGTGTGGATATTAACATAATTAGATCATCAATGATGCTAACATTGACCAACCTAGAGATCCTTATACTAACTCATCCATTGGCCTATACCAGCAGTGACGAGGACATTAAAACCCTACCCAAGACCACCAGGGATATGGGTATTTACTTCTTATAGCCCTACAGCACCAAGGATGCTGAACCTAATCCCTTACTTCCATAGACCACCATGGATGTTGACATGAACCTCGTCTGCCCTCGACCTCCAGGGATGTTGACATATTATTGACATCAATAATAAATACATTAACCTCTCCTATTCCCAGACCACCAGGGATGTTCACAGTAATGTTCGCTAGTGATAGAAATACCATGGGTTTTGGCCTTGATCTCTTTGCACCCTGTAATGTGTCCCATGGCTGCTCCCTTCTATGGACTTGAATGGGTTATAGAGCCGTGTTTACTGTCATCATTACTACGTTCCTGTTGGGAGAACAGATTAAACAGTCACATGTGGAACACTTTTGTTTGCTTTAATATTTGGAAGGGGAAAGTAGCAGTGCGGAGATCTGCCACCTGGGAAGGCAGCGTTAGTCTACGTGCTTGCTTGCTGCCTGTGCTCTGGGTGAACAGCCATTAGGCCAGAAGCACTGATGAGGCCGATGAGGTCAATGACATCAATGGAGAGCAGATGTCAAACTATCTGGGGATGCAGTGCACGGTGCAGGCTGGTTATGGCGCTGCTGCCTCCTCTGCATCCCCTGCTGTGACAGAACAGACCAGCCATGTCCTGTGGACATGCATTCACTTGCGCTCCCCATAGAGATCAATGACATCTTCTCCATATGGTTCTTCACACTCCCTGGACACCAAGGCCAATCCAAGGTTGAACACTGAATTCCCTCCGCACTGTGTCCTCATCAGTCCATAGAGAAGAATGATTCAGCACCAGTGAGACTATATGCACAGGGGATGTCCGATCCACGCGTATAACATAGGAAAGTCTATTCGCACCTTGTAGTGAGACAAGTCAGAGCTTCGGGGATGGAAAGTTCAAACCCTGTACATGAAGCTTAGGGTACTTTCACACTAGCGGCAAGGAACTCCGGACGGCGGGTGAACAGCCTGTCGGATCCGTCCTGCCGCTAGTGCACGCGTGCCCCCGGACTACCGCTCCGGCCCCATCGACTATAATGGGAGCGGGGCGGAGTTCCAGCGGCAGCACGGGAGCGCATGCCAAGAGGCGGCCGGACTAGACATGTCCTAGTTTTATTCTGGCCGCCTCTCGGCATGCGCTGCCGTGCTGCCGCCGGAACTCCGCCCCGCTCCATTATAGTCAATAGGGCCGGAGCGGTAGTCTGGGGACAGCCGTGCACTAGCGGCAGGACGGATACGACAGGCTGTTGTTCACCCGCCGGAACAGCCTGCCGGAGTTCCTTGCCGCTAGTGTGAAACTAGCTTTAGGCTACTTTCACACTAGCGTTTTTCTTTTCCGGTATTGAGTTACGTCCTAGGCTCAATACCGGAAAAAAACAGATTTTGATCCTAATGTATTCTGAATATAGAGCAATCCGTTCAGGATGCATCAGGATGTCTTCAGTTCAGTCACTGTAAGGTAAGCATGCTGCGGTATTTTCTCCGTCCAAAATTCCGGATCGCTTGCCGGCATTATTTTACATTTAAATGCATTAATGCCGGATCTGGCCCTAAGTGTTCCGAAAAAACGGATCCGGTTTTGCGGTCTGCGCATGCGCAGACCTTTAAAAATGTGAAGAAGATAAATACCGGATCTGTTTTCCTGGATGACAACCGGAGAGACGGATCCGGTATTGCAATACATTTGTGAGACGGATCCGCATCCGGATCAGTCTACAAACGGTATCCGTTTGCATACAGATTGCCGGATTCGGCAGGCAGTTCCGGCGACGAAACTGCCTGCTGGAATCCAGCGACGCTAGTGTGAAAGTACCCTTAAGTCTCTGATAAGAAAGAAAAGTTCTACAACTTTCCAATAGACTTTATGTATGAATTCTATTTCCAAGATATACATTTGCTGTGAGTGAATGAGAGCCGTCTTGCTTCTGTTCAGAGGCTAGTCCTGCACTCAGTGGACACAATTGTATCCAGGCTAGACAATGCTCTGTGAGCTGAACACATCAGGAGCAGCTGCACAAATCTCTCTGCTAGTTTGTTACAATGTATCAGTCTGGAGTCCAGGCTGTTTAGCTCACAGAGCATTGTCTAGACTGGATACAACTGTACTAGTTTGTTACAATGTATCAGTCTGGAGTCGGGGCTGTTTAGTTCACAGAGCATTGTCTAGACTGGATACAATTCTGCTAGTTTGTTACAATGTATCAGTCTGGAGTCCAGGCTGTTTAGCTCACAGAGCATTGTCTAGACTGGATACAACTGTGCTAGTTTGTTACAATGTATCAGTCTGGAATCCGGGCTGTTTAGCTCACAGAGCATTGTCTACACTGGATACATCTCTGCTAGTTTGTTACAATGTATCAGTCTGGAATCCGGGCTGTTTAGCTCATAGAGCATTTCTCTAGACTGGATACAACTGTGCTAGTTTGTTACAATGTATCAGTCTGGGGTCGGGGCTGTTTAGCTCACAGAGCATTGTCTAGACTGGATACAACTGTGCTAGTTTGTTACAATGTATCAGTCTGGAATCCGGGCTGTTTAGCTCACAGAGCATTGTCTAGGCTGGATACAACTGTGCTAGTTTGTTACAATGTATCAGTCTGGAGTCTGGGCTGTTTAGCTCACAGAGCATTGTCTAGACTGGATACAACTGTGCTAGTTTGTTACAATGTATCAGTCTGGAGTCCGGGCTGTTTAGCTCACAGAGCATTGTCTAGGCTGGATACAACTGTGCTAGTTTGTTACAATGTATCAGTCTGGAGTCCAGGGGGGCTGATGATGGCTTGTGGGGGATGATGAGGTTTTATAGAAAATGTTCTTTTAATTAGTTTTTACTTATTAGAGTACTTGATTAATTGTTGGATTAATCCAGGAATGCCCAACCTGCGGCCCTCCAGCTGTTGCAAAACTACAACTTCCAGCATGCTTGGGCAGCCTACAGCTATTAGAGAATGATGGGAGTTGTAGTTTTGCAACAGCTGGAGGGCAGCAGGTTGAGCATGCCTGGATTAATCGGTAGAATACTTGATTACTATAATGATTGATAGCTGCAGCCGTAAATCAGACATGTGGTCCGTAGACTTCCATAGGTGCCATACCATGGCTGTACATCTCCGAGCTCGTCTGGGGCAGAGATACCGTGAGCAGGAGATGATGATTATAGACCTAAAACCCTTCAAAAGTCAACAGGCTTTTATTCCAAAGAAAATATTGCACAAGGAAACGAAGCGCGTGCTCCATTGTAAGCTCATCCCCTGCGGCATGTCAGAATGCGGATCTGCCCGGCGCAGGTGACGGGGAAATTCCTGGTAATACACAAATAGAAATGAATGTATTTACTTAGTGATCGTTATTTCCTTCTGATAATGCAGGGGGAGGGGAGGCGTTCTGCGTGAAAGACAGGATCTGTGCACCTGTCATAACCGCCATTGCACCCGGCGCAGATTATCGACGGAGGAGGACTAAAGTATGGGTGAAATTGTTATATTAAGGTTTTTGTTGTCCATCATTCCCTGGCCTCCGGGATGGATTTGATTTTCCACATTGCTCATAGGATAGGAACAATGGGGAAAATTTTAAAGGGAGTGTCCGTTTTGTAATGAAATTTCTAAAATGTCATAAAAGTGATGGGGAATCCTAAAACAACTTCACTCTTTAGCACCGCACCCAAGCTGAAGCCTCCCACTGCACATGGAAACGGCATGTAAACAGTGGACGCGGTATAGGTGGCGGTCACATGATTTACCCACTTGACTGCATCCTCTTTTGCGCATGTGCAGGCCCGGGAATTTCTCCGATCTGTTTCTGCACATGCGCTGAACACTTTCAAGAGAATGCAGCTGGAGAGACGTTGGGTGGGTAAGTCACATGCCTGCCGCCATCTTGAGAGCTTTGGGAGTAGTGACTACCACATCTAATATTTACATGCTATACCCATGTACAGCGGGGGGAGGGCTTCAGCTTGGGGCATTTTAGTGTTTCCTATGCCAGTACACATCAGTTTATATTATTTTAGAAGTTTCATCAGAAAATGGGCAATCCCTTTAATATAGGTGTATACTGCACAAGCACCGTGCCAGCCTGCTGCCTGGTCTACACGAATGACATCATTTTACAATGGAAATAAATAGGCTGAAAGTGCCTTAAAAGTTAGTACCAGCCGCCCACTGGGCAGGGAACTGCAACACAGCTCCATTTAAGTTGACAGGGCTCTGCGGTAGGCAGGAGAAACTTTGCAGCCCCCTTACTTTCCGGATCATTGGGGTCCTGTACCTGTATTATAACCCCCACTGAGCAGAACGTGTTGGTGATATTATAGCAATAAGCTTTTAAGCTTTTAAACACTGTACAGTGAAAACATTTGCAACTTTGTTACACGTGTTGCATTTTAAGATCTGCTTGACATCAGCAAAGCAGAAGGATGGGAATGTGATGATTGTGTGGGAGGCAGTGACCTTGCCACTTATGTGATTATATAGCCATGTCCTCATAAATACAAAGCATGGTCAGTGTCATAAAATAGGCAATGGCAGACTAACATACAGCCAATCAGATGATAGGAGTGATTGCAGCAGAGGAGGTGTGTGTTGATCTTGATAGAAGCAGTGACCTGTCCACTCATGTCACAGTATTATTGATTACATGGTTCCTTATGGCAGTGTCATAAAGTAGGTAGGGAATGAATACTGTACCATATAGGCAGTCAGATGAGAGGAATAGTTACAGCAGCGGAGGATGAGTGTGTTGATCTTGAGAGAAGCAGAGACCTGTCCACTCCTGTCACAGTATTAGTGATAACATGGTTCCTTATGGCAGTGTCATAAAGTAGGTAAGGAATGAATACTGTACCATATAGGCAGTCAGATGATAGGAATAGTTACAGCAGCGGAGGATGAGTGTGTTGATCTTGAGAGAAGCAACTACCTGTCCATTTCTGCTACTGTGCTATTGATGACTGTGTCATAAAGTAAGTAAGGACAGAATACCATAAAGCCAGTTAGATGATCAGAATGGTTACAGCAGCGGAGGATTGGAGTGCTGATCTTGAGAGAAGCAGTGACCTGTCTGTTACTGTATTATTGATAACGTGGCTCATTTCATAAAGGGGGAAAGGACAGAACACCATGCATCTAATGAGGTGATAGGAGTGGTTACAGCAGCAGATGATGAGAGTGTTGATCTTGAGAGAAGCAGTGACCTGTCCACGTCTGTTACTGTATTATTGATAACGTGGCTCATTATGACAGTGTCATAAAGGGGGAAAGGACAGAACACCATGCATCTAATGAGGTGATAGGAGTGGTTACAGCAGCAGATGATGAGAGTGTTGATCTTGAAAGTAGCAGTGACCTGTCCACTCCTGTCACTGAATTATAGACACTAGGCCTGCCTATGGAAGTGTTATGAAGTAAGTATGAACAGACCACTATGCAGCCAATCAGATTATGGGAATGATCCCAGCAGCAGAGGAGGAGTGTGCTGATATTGACAGAAACAGTGACCTGTCCACTTCTATCACTGTACTATGGATAATATGGCTCCTTTTGGCAGTGTCAGGGTCATAAATAAGGTAAGAACAGACCACCATGCAGTCATTCGGATTATAGGTGCGTACAACAATGTATCAGTGCAGGTAAGTGACTGTTTAGTTTACAGAGGATTAACTAGACCGTCACATTGTATCAAACTCTTAGTTCTAAACTGAAAGACATTGTCCAGAATTAGAAAAACCTGTTTGCTTACTTCAAAAAAATAATGCGCCACACCTGTCCACAGGTTGTGTGTGGTATTGCAGGTCAACCCCATTCACTTTACTAGAGTAGAGCTACAATACGAGACGTGGAGCTGATTTTAGTGGAGCGCAGCCATGTAGTTCACCTAAGGCCTCGTGCCGTGTTTTGTGGTCTGTAAATTGCGGATCTGTTTGCAGCCCCATTGAAGTTAATGGTTCCGCATCCATGCTGCAAAAATCGCGTCTCGGATGCGGACCAAAACAACGGTCGTGTGCATGGGGCCTTATGCAAGAAAATCCCCTTTTTCCCTAAGCGAAGGCCCTGAGCTTACAATTTACAAGATTAATGCTCCACCTGAAAAGCCATAAGCTAAGTTTACTTTTCATCAGGCTTCATAGCAAACAGCATCTGGCTCTGTCAAGGACTTGGATTTGTTGACACATCGATGCCAGGACACAGAAAGCATTTCGAACACTTTGCACCTTCAGGATTCTAAACAAACCTGTAAAGTCGGATTTCCAGGGTCGTCACACACATGGCAGATGGCAACCTGGTTTCACTCATCAATCGATTTATTTATCTGTTGCCATGAAAGACTGTGTAGGTTTTATAAGAGCAAATAGTACAAAAAAGGTCAGCTACATAACATACGTATTAACATAAGCAAAGCAGAAGGTGAGGAATGTGCTGACCTTGTGGGAGGCAGTGACCTCGCCACCTATGTGACTGTAATATTGAGAACATGGATGCATAAAGCGGGGTCAGTGTCATGAAATAGGTAATGTAAGAGCACTAGGCAGTGTATCAGATGATAAAAGTAGGTAAAGCAGCAGAGGAAGAGTGTGCTGATCATTAGTTAGGCAATAACCTCTCCACTCCTGTCACTCTATTATAGATAACATGGCTTCCTATGGTAGGGTAAGTGTCATAAAGTAAGTAAAGAGAGATCACTATAGAGTCAATCAAATCAGAGGAGTGGTTACAGCAGCAGAGGAGGAGGGTGCTGATCTTGTGAGAGGTAGTGACCTGTCTACTCCTGTCACAGCATTATAGATAACATGGCTTCCTATGTCAGAGTCAGTGTCATAAAGTAGGTAAAGACACATCAGTATACAGTCAATCAGAGCAGAATAGTGGTTAAAGCAGCAGAGGGACAGTGTGCTGATCTTGTGAGAGACAGTGACCTGTCCACTCCTGTCACAGCATTATAGATAACATGGCTTCCTATGTCAGAGTCAGTGTCATAAAGTAGGTAAAGACACATCAGTATACAGTCAATCAGAGCAGAGGAGTGGTTACAGCAGCAGAGGAAGAATGTGCTAATCTTGTGAGAGCCAGTGACCTGTCCACTCCTGTTACTGTGTTATAGATAACATGGCTTCCTATGTCAGAGTCATAAAGTACATAGGTAAAGCCACATTCGGTATACAGTCAATCAGAGCAGAGGAGTGGTTACAGCAGCAGAAGGACAGTGTGCTGATCTTGTGAGAGCCAGTGACCTGTCCACTCCTGTTACTGTGTTATAGATAACATGGCTTCCTATGTCAGAGTCATAAAGTACATAGGTAAAGACAGATCAGTATACAGTCAATAAGAGCAGAGGAGTGGTTACAGCAGCAGAGGAAGAATGTGCTGATCTTGTGAGAGGTAGTGACCTGTCCACTCCTATTACTGTGTTATAGATAACACAGCTTCCTATGGTAGAGCCAGGGTTATAAAGTATGTAAAGACAGAATACTATATAGCCAATCTGAGGAGTGGTTACAGCAGAGGAGTGTGCTGATCTTGTGAGAGGCAGTGACCAGTCCACTCCTGTTACTGTGTTATAAATAACATGGCTTTCTATGGCAGAGTCAGTGTCTTAAAGTAGGTAAAGACAGAACACTAGTCATCCAATCAGAGGAGTGGTTGCAGCAGCAGAGGAAGAGTGTGCCGATCCTGTGAGCAGTAGTGACCTGCCAAATATGTCCAGGTTAGTATGGACAAGGCAAAGCTGTATGTAGTACCATTGTGCCACCACAAGGGGGGGTGCTGAGGTAGCGGTTACACTCAGGCTCTGGTCCAAAGCACCCTCTGGTCATTTATAATAATATAAATGGCACATGGTAGCCCGGGGCCCTGGAACAGGATTTTGCATTGGGGCCCAGGAGCTTCAAGTTATGTCTGTGAGCACTGGTAGATTATGGAAATGGCCAATGGTGACTGTGGCAGATAGTGAGGTATCCTGTCACGTGACGATATAAATGAGGGTAGGGCTACATGAGATAGAGCCAGTGACATACAGAGGGTGGGAATAGAACACTTTGTAGCCAATGAGAGTGGGAAAATGATGACTTCCGCAGGAGAAGAGTATGTTGATTATGAGATAGGCAGTGACCTGTCTAATCCGGACAAGGTCAGACAAGAACTGCACCTCAACGTACTGCTGTGACTACTACTCCTATTATTTCTAAGCCCTCCTCAGCACATAAAAACTTACCATATGATGAGCTGTTAAAGAGTTCAATGTTGATGAACACATAGTCCCCCTTAGTCAGTCCTTGTCGATGTGCAGCCAACATGATGTTCCGGACGGTATCACTACTCGCGCACATGATCACAACTGAGGGAGAAGAAGAGAGAGCCGAAAGTCAAACACCACTCGCATCAAGCTTAGGCAGTAGCGATGTATCTCAAAAAAAAGATGTAGCAGAGCTGATTTTGTCATTCCGATATTACAACATTCTGAGAAATCCAATGTATTATCTTAACTCACAGAAATGCCATAATGCAACCCAAAGCAGCGGAAGACAAATTCAACTCTGCTACATCCAGCACAGCTAGAGTTAAACTATGCAATGACAAATGAAATGGACAAAAAAAGGTGCAACATCCTCTAACATAGTTTGCACCAGCAGGTCCCGATGTACCCCCTTTGAGTTGATCCCCGACTCTGCCCACCTGCAGTGCCATGCACCCCACTATTTAAAGGGTTACTCCATACATCAGTGGCTCTTTACATTTTTGCGGTAATATTCTGCAGAAGAACATAAAACCCTCAGAAGGTAAAATAAACTTGGTTTGTGAGCTGCTGTAACCTTATTGTGAGCGCAGGCTGTGCTAATTGACCAGCGGAGTGGCAGAGCCGGGCACAATGGGCACATTCACCCAGATAAATATCATTTTTTGTAAATAGCAGGCAGCTTGTTTGTGCGCTTCGCATTCCATGTAAATGAGTTGCTGGAAGAGACTGCGCTCCCCTCGCACTTCAGTAATGCTCAGTTTAGGAAGGCACTCGATGCCATCAGATCCCAGGGGTTGTACTGGATTGATGAAACATGGATGCTTTCTTCAAGAAACAGCGCCATACCTGTCCATAGGTTGTGTCTAGTATTGCAGCGCAACTGCACTGAAGTGAATGGAATATACGGTAGCTGCAATACCGCCGACAGCCTGTTGGCAGGTGTGGCGCTGTTTTTAGAAGAGAGAAGCCATTTTATTTAATTTTTTTTCTCTCTCCAGCGAGCAGGGCCAGCAGCTGCCTAGGATCGAGCATACTTGTTATATCAGTGCTCAACTTCCATTTAAAGGGGTTGTCCCCCAAATATATTCTACAGTTTTCAAAGCAGCACTTGGACCTGAATACTTTTGTAATTGCATGTGAGTTAGGCCTCTTTCACACGACCGATTTTTTTTTTTCCCGTTTACGGGCCGTTTTTTGCGTTCGGTATACGGAACCATTCATTTCAATGGTTCCGCAAAAAGAAAAAAACGGAATGTACTCCGTATGCATTCCGTTTCCGTTTTTTAGTTCCGTTGAAAGATAGGACATGTCCTATTATTGCCCGCAAATCACGTTCCGTGGTTCCATTCAAGTCAATGGGTCCGCAAAAAAAACAAAAACGGAACACATGCGGAAATGCATCCGTATGTCTTCCGTATCCGTTGCGTTTTTGCGGAACCATCTATTGTAAATTTTATGTCCAGCCCAATTTTTTCGATGTTATTACTGTATACTGCAGGGCTGGCCAACCTGCGGCTCTCCAGCTGTTGTAAAACTACAACTCCCACAATGCCCTGCTGTAAGCTGATAGCTGTTGGCAGTCTGGGCATGATGGGAGTTGTAGTTTTGCAACAGCTGGAGAGCCTCAGGTTGGCTATCCCTGGTATACTGTATATGCCATACGGAAAAACGGAACAGAAACGGAAACAAAAAAAAAAACGGAACAACGGATCAGTGAAAAACGGACCGCAAAACGCTGAAAAAGCCATACAGTCGTGTGAAAGAGGCCTTATTCAGTGAAATCTATCTGTATAGCGCCACCTGGTGTTTGTTCCTTTTCTAATGTCTCTGTCCTGATCACTGAGATGGAAACACATGCTCAGTTCTATCCGTCAACCGCCATCAGCTGCAGCAGCAGACAGGACATGCCCTCTGATGAATGGCACGTCCCCTAACTTGCCAGCTTGGAATACATCTAGCAGAGCAATAGATGTGGAGATCTCTGGATCCATGTGAGGTACGGGGCTGGTTCTAGCTTTGTTAGAAAGAGACTGTCATGTGCTATATGATGTCCGATTTTTTTTTTTTTTACATTAGTCATGGGAGAACCCCTTTAAAAATTGAAGACGGATCAGTGATGAGCTGATCGGCACAGATCAAGAAGGGAACAGACGTGGCTGGCCATGCCCAGGTAACCCATGGCTGACCCCACCAAGGAAGAGCTCCTGGAGATGAGTTGGGCACTGTTTTGGAAGAAGTTGGCAATGATTTTTCTGAAATTCTGACCAACCCCTTTAATGGCAATTTTTGCAGGCAGGAGATGCCCTGTGTGTCGGTGGGAACTGACCCGTACAGACATGTAAGACTATAATGATACCTTTAAGGTAGACTAGATAATCCCCCAGCAATTACATTTCGGGGCACCAGTCACAAGCGTTCATTACAGCAGCGCAAGGCTCCGGCCTCTTACGTGGAAATTACCATCAGCCGAAAGCTGCACGGAGCCTGGAAATCAAGAGATTAGTGGAAATATGTCTGAGGGCAGCAGCGCCATGTACCCAAGACATGCATGACTGACCCGGAATAGATGTGACGCCGGCTCATTTACCGGTCTGCGTCATCGTAAGGGTCATTTAACAAAAAACACGTGGGCGGCGAATAATCTATGGATATTAGGGGATTATTCTCATTATTTAATACAATTAACTTGTCAAAGAAATGTAGTATTTCAATTCAATAGATAGATGGGAAGCTATGAGATGGATAGAGTGCCTTGAAAAAGTCTTCATACCCCTTGAAGTTTTTCACATTTTTTCACGTTACACCCACAAACGTAAATAGATTTCATTGGGATTTTATGTGATAGACCAATATGTGTGAGGTGTATAGAAAATGATACAGGGTTTTTAAAAAAATTTATTAAAAAAAATTCTGGAAAGTGTGTTGTGCATTTGTATTCAGCCCCCCTGAGTACTTTGCAGGGCCACCTTTCGCTGCCATACAGCAATTGCAAGTCTTTTGGGGGATGTCTCTACCAGCTTTGCACATCTACAGGTTGAAATTTTTTGCCATTCTTCTTTGCTGAAGAGCTCGATCTCCGTCAGATTGGATGGAGAGCGTCTGTGAACAGCAATGTTCAAGTCTTGTCACAGGTTCTCAGTTGGATTTAGGTCTGGACTGTGACTGGGCCATTCTAACACATCTAACGGTACTTCTAACCCATTCCATTGTAGCTCTGGCTGGATGCTTAGGGTGTTTGTCCTGCTGGAAGGTGAACCTCCGCCCCAGTCTCAGGTCTTTTGTAGCGTCTACCAAGTTTTCCTCCAGGATAGCCCTGTATTTAGCTCCATCCATCTTCCCATCAACTCTGACCAGCTTCCCTGTCCCAGCTGAAGAAAAGCCTCCCCCCAGCATGATGCCGCCACCACCATGTTTCAAGGTGGGGATGGTGTGTTCAGGGGGATGGGCAGTGTTCGTTCTCCACCACACATTGCGTTTTGCATTTAGACCAAGAAGTTCAACTTTGGCCTCATCTGACCAGAGCACCTTCTTCCACATGTTTGCTGTGTCCCCTACATGGCTTGTGGAAGCTGCAAATGGGACTTCTTGTAGCTTGCCTTCAAAAATGGCTTATTTCTTGCCACTCTTCCATAAAGGCCATTTTTGTAGAGTACACAACTAATAGTTGTCCTGTGGACAGATTCTCCCACCTGAGCTGCGGATCTCTGCAGCTCCTCCAGAGTGACCATGGGCCTCTGCTGCTTCTCTAGTTAGTGCTCTTCTTGCCAGGGCTGTCAGTTTAAGTGGACGACCATGTCTTGGTAGATTTACAGTTGCCATACGCCTTTCATTTTTGGATGATGGATTGAGCAGTGCTCCGTGAGATGTTCAGAGCTTAGAAATTTTTTTTATAACCTAACCCTGCTTTACACTTCTCCACAACTTTATTCCTGACCTGTCTGCTGTGTTCCTTGGTTTTCATGATGCTGTTTGATCACTAATGTTCTCTAACAAACCTCTGAGGCCTTCACAGAACAGCTGTAGATATACTGATAGTAAGGTACACATAGGTGGACTCTACTGTATGTACTAATGAGGGGACTTCTGAAGGAAATTGATCATGCTGGATTTTATTTAGGTGTATAAACAAGGGGATGAATCCAAATGCACGCCACACTTTACAGATTTGAAAACCATGTATCATTTTCTTTTCACTTCACTTTGTGTTGGTCTATCACATAAAATACATTTAAATTTGTGGGTGTAAGGTGAAAAAATGTGAAAATGTTTAAGGGGTATGAATACTTTTTCAAGGCATAATAGATAGATAGATAGATATGTGATAGATATATAGATAGATTAAAATAAAGATATAAAAATATAGATTTAAATAGATTGAATAAAGTAGGTCCCCTTTTTTCACGACTTCTTGGTGTGCTGCATTGCTTTTTCCAATTTTTTTGTTTGAAGGACCCTGAACCATGGCCTTTTTGAGAAAATTACTCCCTTTTTCTTTTACCCGATGCCGCGTTTGCATTTTGTTTTCCTTCGATATGAGAAAGAGCTAGAAAAAGAAATATAAGAGAGAAAGAAAGCCTATTTATGTAATGTAAGAAGGTCCAAGGAATCATCGTGGATGATAGGTACGGATCACCGAGACTGGGAAAGTCACCTGCCCAAAGTGCAGGCTGTGGTGGACTCCCTTCGAAAATCTGGACTAACCGCTAACCCCAAAAAAATGCGCGATAGGGTTAGACAAGACTAAATACCAGTGGTATATCATTGGGCGCCGAGTGATCAAACCCCAAGTAAACAAAAGAGAGGCGATAAGAAATTGGCCCCGACCTGTCACCACTAAACAAGTAAAGTCATTCCTAGGAATGATAGGCTATTGCATGAGATTTATTCCCCACTTTGCTACTGTAGCCGCGCCATTGACAGGGTTATTGAAGGGACGCAAGTCAGTGATGATTCACTGGAATGACTGGGTGAAAGAGGCTTTCTCCGCTTTGAAGTCGGCCTGTGTGGGTCCCCGATTTAGGTGACGCCCGACTTCAAGCGGGAATTCATAGTACAGACAGACGTCTCCGAAGTAGGCCTTGGTGCTGTACTGTCTCAGGAAGTCAACGAGGAGGAGCATCCCGTTGTCTTCTTAAGCCACAAGCTCACCCCAGCCGAGACCAGGTACAGTATAGTGGAGAGAGAGTGCCTAGCCATCAAGTGGGTACTCGAGTCTTTCCGCTATTATTTGTTGGGAAGAACATTCCGTCTGGTGACTGACCACTCTCCTCTCAAGTGGATGAGCCAGGCCAAAGAGAGGAATGCTCGGGTCACCAGGTGGTTCCTGTCCTTACAAAACTTTAAGTTCTCCGTAGAACACAGGGCAGGCTGGTTGCAGGGAAACGCGGATGCCCTGTCCCGAGTATCCTGTATGGCATGTGTTCACCCCCTCAGGGTTGAACAAAGGGGGGAGGTATGTAAGAAGGTACAAGGAATCATTGTGGATGATAGGTACGTGTCACCGAGGTTTCTGGCCTTGGTGGAGTAAGAGCCGTTTTTTATGTGTCAGCAGCAGTTGCTGTTTGACACCTTGATACTTAGTATGGCTGTAATAGCTGATCCGGGACGGCTCTTACTGGGAGTAGTCAAAGTGCTGGGTGGGTGACTTCTCCCCATGTTCCAGGCCGGGTTTTGCCAGGCATAAAAACCAGCCAGCACTGCCAGGTGGAGAGGATTACCTCCGTCTGACAGTGGAGCTCAGGAGGTGTATGTGCTGTGATCTGAGGGCTGTGTAGGGATCTGCGGTTTGAGCCGGGCTGGAGGGCTCAGACCCCTGTGAGGGCGAACAGGCCGCCTAACGCCTGCCTGTGGACTTGACAAGGCAGAACATCCAACAGGGTGTGAAGTAACACCCAGGAGAAAAGGTGACTGTTTTGTATATGAACTTTTCATGTGTGTGACCGATCACCAAGCAACTTGCGTTTTTTGTTTTGCTTTCACGTTTGAATAAACACTCATGTTTTGAACCAAGAACTTATACTTTGCCTCTGTGCTGCACCCGCTTATCCTAAGTGCCAGAGCGAATCCCCACAGTAATAATACACCATTGGTCCAGCTCCAGCCAAAAATAACCAATCTTGCTGGTCGGGCATTGGACATCCCCATTGGAGGTGATTTTGGGACCATCACTTACCATAGGGTCTATGGGAACCTATCAGATCTTATAGATGATACCTCCTAAGTATAAGTGCATCCCATCGATGGAGGGTTGACTTACGTAATGGGGTCCAGTGAACCCCAGTCTGTCACCGTCTCCCTCCTCCACCACTGCACAGAAGCTGGTGTAAGAGCGGCCATGTCAGTAGACAATAAAGGAGGAGGATTGGGCCCGGCTTCAGGGGCAGCAGTGTAAGTGACATTTTTGAGGGAGACAATGGTGTTTTGTGCCTTCCCTTTTCCTCCACATAATGCCCCATACAGCGGCCTGGCACTCACTAGGAGTTTGGGTTATCAGGAAATCTAAACCTTCACAAGCTCTTGAATTGTTTGGCTGTGGAGAACCTTCTAGTGTGGATCTCCGGGCTCCAGAATTCTTCCGTCCACAACTTGTGTTATTGTTCTGTGTGCCATGAAACACAGCTTGTTCCCGTGCTTGAAACCGAGCCATTGTCACAGAAACCCTGCTCCATAGGGAGGTTGGTGCTCCAGGCGATCAGGGAACTTTCTCATGAATGGAGTCAACAGAAGCTCAATTAGGATGCCTGATCAATAGGGCGAATGCTTGGACCCATTGTCCACTATCTAATGTAATGGCCAAGAAGCAGCAATCAGATGTAACCCTGCCGCACACATCACACACTGAACCTACACGGGTCACAGTGTACAGCAAATTTACAATGACCATATTATTCAGCAGGGGGATAAAAAGAAAATACAAAAAACTACAAAAAAAGAAAACATAAAAGAAGTAAAAATGTGTCTGAAAATTGCACAATAAAAATAAAATCTTTGAACACTGCAGGTCTAATAATGCACAGATAATACAGGGTAAGTCATTTGAGTGAGTGCAGAATAGTAAGTGCAGCTCTGGAGCATAATACAGGATGTAACTCAGGATCAGTACAGGATAAGTAATGTATGTACACAGTGACTCCACCAGCAGAATAGTGAGTGCAGCTCTGGAGTATAATACAGGATATAACTCAGGATCAGTACAGGATAAGTAATGTAATCTATGTACACAGTAACTGCACCAGCAGAATAGTGAGTGCAGCTCTGGAGTATAATACAGGATGTAACTCATGATCAGTACAGGATAAGTAATGTAATGTATGTACACAGTGACTGCACCAGCAGAATAGTGAGTGCAGCTCTGGAGTATAATACAGGATGTAACTCAGGATCAGTACAGGATGAGTAATGTAATGTATGTACACAGTGACTCCACCAGCAGAATAGTGAGTGCAGCTCTGGAGTATAATACAGGATGTAAGTCAGGATCAGTACAGAATAAGTAATGTAATGTATGTACACAGTGACTCCACCAGCAGAATAGTGAGTGCAGCTCTGGAGTATAATACAGGATGTAACTCAGGATCAGTACAGGATAGGTAATGTAATGTATGTACACAGTGACTCCACCAGCAGAATAGTGAGTGCAGCTCTGGAGTATAATACAGGATGTAACTCAGGATCAGTACAGGATAAGTAATGTATGTACACAGTGACTGCACCAGCAGAATAGTGAGTGCAGCTCTAGATTATAATACAGGATGTAACTCAGGATCAGTACAGGATAAGCAATGTAATGTATGTACACAGTGACCTCACCAGCAGAATAGTGAGTGCAGCTCTGGAGTATAATACAGGATGTAACTCATGATCAGTACAGGATAAGTAATGTAATGTATGTACACAGTGACTGCACCAGCAGAATAGTGAGTACAGCTCTGGAGTATAATACAGGATGTAACTCAGGATCAGTACAGGATAAGTAATGTAATGTATGTACACAGTGACTCCACCAGCAGAATAGTGAGTGCAGCTCTGGAGTATAATACAGGATGTAACTCAGGATCAGTACAGGATAAGTAATGTATGTACACAGTGACTGCACCAGCAGAATAGTGAGTGCAGCTCTGGAGTATAATACAGGATGTAACTCAGGATCAGTACAGGATAAGTAATGTAATGTATGTACACAGTGACTCCACCAGCAGAATAGTGAGTGCAGCTCTGGAGTATAATACAGGATGTAACTCAGGATCAGTACAGGATAAGTAATGTATGTACACAGTGACTGCACCAGCAGAATAGTGAGTGCAGCTCTGGAGTATAATACCGGATGTAACTCAGGATCAGTACAGGATAAGTATTGTATGTACACAGTGACTCCACCAGCAGAATAGTGAGTGCAGCTCTGGAGCATAATACTCAGGATCAGTACAGGATATGTTACATCTCCGTGCATACAGTGACTCAGCTGTATATGTACATTTTCTCTATATGGAGACTTTTACATACTGTAATGATCCGTGTGAATGATTAATTAATGCAATTTGAAAAGGGAGACCAGTTCCCATGCTCGTTAAAATAGACGTCTCGGAAGGAAATCGCTGCAGGTAATGACCTAATTTTCTCAGATACGTACAATAATAATTACACGTGATTCATAAACCTGTGGATGCAGCCAAAAAGTACAGGAACTTCAAGTTCTCACCATTCTCATGGAAAGCAGCTACAGAGGGCCTGCAGGCGTACCATGCGTCTCTCAATGTGATCAGGGGTCTGTGACGGGACTATAGCATCTAATGAGGACCTCTCCGAATTCATGTATGGTGCTAGATGGTCCTCTCACAGTCTTCGCTTCATCATGGAAGCACCCCCGATGCCAATCAGCCAGGAGTTGCCCAAGCACTCATACCTTAGGGGGTCCCAAACGCCCCTCAAAGGCCTTGCTATGACTGCATTCTTTTAAAACTTAATTCCAAATCAGAAAATTTAGGTGGAATTGAAATTAACCTCTTGACCCCTTTGATTCCTAGGAAGCTGAGTTATGGGGGGCTGTTTGCAGCGTTCTTGTAATGCAGGCTCAGCTGATCGCCGTGGGCTGACACATGACAGCCTCTGGACAGCTGTTCCTGTTGGGGGTAGCAGTGTCTGGCTAGCCCCCTGACCACTGTCAGGACCTCCCGTCCTCCCCATACACATGCATCCTCGGCATCCCCAACATCAATGCGCTCGCCCAATGTTTTCCTTCTGAAGGGACAAAATCCATTCTGACCATTTCATTCTACCATCTTGTACTAGAAATATATTGACTGGTGTCCGTCAGCAGTCCTAAAGAGAGTATATCCCAGTATATCTCAGCTCCCGTATGGGAGGATATGGCCTTCGCTGCAGTCGCACATGGCCTTTTTCACATTTTCAGTGCACTTAGGCTTTCAGAAACAATTCAGCTCTGCTACATCTCTACCAACTCCAACATCTGAATAGCTTCTAAATGGGAATTATCACCTTGTTAGGGTTTATGGTAATGAGGTCCTGGTCAGGAGATTACCGTAACACGTCCCGGGGATTAAAGCCTGCTTTGATAGCTGTGCGGAGGTGTCAGTGAGGGCGGCCTCCGTTTCCAGCCATGCCTGTTTATGCCAGTAACCTTCTGCCACATGATAAGGTTACCCTGAATATGCCGCTTTTTACAAGGAATAAAAATAAAAAAACATGCCCCCACCCCCACTTACCATCTGGGCCCTTCACTCCTCTCTGTGGGCCTCCTATTTTCCTTGCTTGCACATCAGACTTACCGGACCCCCTACATAAAAAAAAAGAGAGCGAGCAGCCCCCTTCTTCAACAATGCCAATAAGCTGCCGCTAAAGCCTGACCTAATTTGTAGGATTCGTGAGAGATTGAGATTGCTGGATGCAAGGGGGCATCTATAGGGGTGCAGAGGTAGAAGGGCCCAGCATTATAAATGGCACATGGAAGGTGGGGGCCCCATTACAGATTTTCATTGGGGCCCAAGAACTGCAAGTTTGGTGGAAATACAATTTGGAAAGGTTGAGATGAGCCCCCGTAGCATCTACCGAGCGCCCCTGGATACAGACGTGCCTGATCTTTTATACCTAATGTGGTTTGTATGTGCAAAATACAAGGGGTACCTCGAGCGCCCATCAAAATGAAACCTATATTTCAGATAGAAGGCTAAAGTACTGAGGGGTCCCTGAGGCTAAAGTACTAGGGGGGTCCCTAAATTCCGAGATGTGATCACCTAAGCAATGGGGGATACTGGTGGCGCGCCCAATGGTTCCCATTCCCAGCTCGGGTGGCTGGTGATGCTCAGTTGGAAAGCAATGAAAACAAAGGAAGGCTGGAAATAAATATTTGTAAAAGTTCCTCCCGGAGCCGCTGACCCCCCCGCTGACGTAAGAGCACAACACAAAATTAATGAGGTTTTAGGAATAGGAACCCGTGGAATCCGCCCACATCTCCTGGAAATTTCCACAACAGGGAAGATGCGGAGAATACAGCAAGTCTATAAGGAGCCAATTCATTGGCTGAGATATTGGATATGGTGTCAAAATCCCATATAGGCCCATATATCGTCTTATATCAGCCAGTATATCATCTCATATATCAGCCCATATATCGTCTCATATATCAGCCCATATATCGTCTCATATATCAGCCCATATATCGTCTCATATATCAGCCCATATATCGTCTCGTATATCGTCTCATATCGTCTCGTATATCGTCTCATATATCAGCCCATATATCGTCTCATATATCAGCCCATATATCGTCTCATATATCAGCCCATATATCGTCTCATATATCAGCCCATATATCGTCTCATATATCAGCCCATATATATATCGTCTCATATCAGCCAGTATATCATCTCATATCAGCCCATATATTGTCTCATATCGTCTCATATATCAGCCCATATATCGTCTCATATATCAGCCCATATATCGTCTCATAAGTCAGCCCATATATCGTCTCATATATCGTCTCATATATCAGCCCATATATCGTCTCATATATCAGCCCATATATCGTCTCATATATCAGCCCATATATCGTCTCATATCAGCCCATATATCGTCTCATATCAGCCCATATATCGTCTTATATATCGTCTCATATCAGCCCATATATCAGCCCATATATCGTCTCATATATCAGCCCATATACCGTCTCATATATCAGCCCATATACCGTCTCATATATCAGCCAGTATATCATCTCATATCAGCCCATATATCGTCTCATATCATCTCATATATCAGCCCAAATATTGTCTCTTATATCGTCTCATATCAGACCATAAATCGTCTCATATCACCCCATAAATCGTCTCATATCACCCCATATATCATCTCATATCAGCCCATATATTATTACATATATAACCCTGTTTAAAATCCTATATATCATCCCATCACCCCATATATTGGTCCATATAATATACTTTATAGTATCCCATATATCATCTCACATTACCCCATGAAGCATCTCGTATATCATCCTAAGTAATATCCAATATGTCAACCCATGTATAATTTCACATATTTTCCCATATATGATCCTATACTGTATATCACCCCATTTGATATCCTATACATCAGCCCATACATCATCTCATATATCAACAGTTTAATATCCTATATATTATCCCCTATATCTTCCGATATATTAATCCATATAATATACTTTATAGCATCCCATTTATCATCTCATATCACCCCTTAAAGTAATATCCTATACATCAGGTCATATATCACTCCATACATTATACTATATATTAGCCTATATACCTTATATAGGGCCATATATCATTCCATATAGCATCCATTTTACCAGTCCATGTAATGGAGGGCTGACAGAGGGGGAGCCGGGGCCGACAGAGGGGGGGGGGGGGCAAAGGCTGACAGAGGGGGAGCCAGGGGCCGACAGAGGGGGGGGGGGCAAAGGCTGACAGAGGGGGAGTCGGGGGCCGACAGAGGGGCAAAGGCTGACAGAGGGGGAGCCGGGGGCCGACAGAGGGGGGGGGCAAAGGCTGACAGAGGGGGAGCCGGGGGCCGACAGAGGGGCAAAGGCCGACAGAGGGGGGTCCGAGGACTGACGAAAGTGGCGGTGGATGAAAAGCTCCAGGGTTCATTTATGCCACATATGACTGGTGATAGCAGATGGCACCTGGCTGCTTGTGGACCATAGATTTTGGCCAGTTGGCTTGGGCCCTACCATGACTTACAATAGTCAAGCATGTCAAAAATGGATGGGTCTGGGTTGGTGACATGTCCAACCAGTCATCCATATACCCATCACCTTGTATCTCGTGTACACCGCCGGCTCTAGTCAAAGATGACCCAACTACACAGAGGTAGTATCCATAGAGCTACATATTGTACCAAGTATAAGTGGCAGCTGTAGACTCCAACACTACAGCTGCCAATCAGAGCAGAAGGGGCAGCGAAGCAGCTCAATGCAGAGAGCACCTCACAGTGAAGCTCCTCCTCCTGGGCACTTAGAGGAGCAGAACAAAACATCATATTCACACTACTCCTGATTTTAAAAGCTCCTCAAAAGGCATGTTTATCCTGCTCTCCCCAGCCTCTACCTGGTGCTGTCAGCAGTATAACATGGTCAAAACTGCTGACAGACTCCCTTTAAAACTTTTTTTGTTTAAACAAAAAAAAATTGGCTTTTCCATTTTTCCCCTTGGCAGAGCTGTGGTTTTTATTTGTGGTGCGAACTTCAGGTTTTATTGGTACCATTTTGGGATATAGATGACTTGATCATTTTATAATTCCTTATTTTAGGAAATTCTGGCATTGTGCAATTTCAATTTTTTCTTTTCATTACAGGATGCACCGCACAGCATAAAGAATGGGACACTGTAAGATTTTGGATGTGTTTGGATGCAATTATATTGTTTGTTTTTTAGATGTTTTGTTTTTTTTTATGTATAAAAATACCGACGGCTCTACCCAATCAAATAACAGTGGGTCGGTGCACAACCCGTACGGCACACCCACCGTCTACAGAGTTAAAAATAGGTAAAAGCACTTATTTGGGCGGCACTCAAATATCTGATGGTTGTTGATCAGTATAGTTGTAAAAGTTATATTTATTAGTACAAATATGAAAAAATAATCGATCAACTGTGAACTTAAACTTTAAAACATCGATGTTAATTAGAAAATACACAAAATAGCTTGCAAGTGAAATGAAATTAATAAAGATAAAAGTAAAATAAAAAATAGTCGAAAAATCCTGTAATTGATGTGTTGTCTGTCCACATGTAGTTCTTATCGAATCTGGTATTTGTGATACTTTTACAGTATTTTTAAATACTTGGTTGTTCCCATATGATCAATTTGAGACCTGCGCGGTGTTGAATGTGTTAAAGGGAACCTGTCACCGGGATTTTGTGTATAGAGCTGAGGATATGGGCTGCTAGATGACCGCTAGCACATCCGCAATACCCAGTCCCCATAGCTCTGTGTGCTTTTATTGTGTAAAAAAAACGATTTGATACATATGCAAATTAACCTGAGAGGAGTCCTGTCCCTGAGATGAGTCCTGTATGTGAGATGAGTCAGGGACAGGACTCATCTCAGGTTAATTTGCATATGTATCAAATCGGTTTTTTTACACAATAAAAGCACACAGAGCTATGGGGACTGGATATTGCGGATGTGCTAGCGGCCATCTAGCAGCCCATGTCCTCAGCTCTATACACAAAATCCCGGTGACAGGTTCCCTTTAATAGCAACCAACCAGCCGGTGTAGATGCTATCAATTTTCCAAAAAAGGTCCGAGCCTTCATAGTATTGGAGAAGTGGTAAGGATCGCGATCAAAGTCTATTCACTGCACACAAAATACAGTGATGAGCGCAGTGACGTCACCACGGGTCCTTTTCCTCAAAGAAGAAGACAGAAGAGAAGCCGGGCTGCGCGAACAAGTGGATGAAGGCGAGTTTAATTTTAATTTACTATTGTACTTTGCATTCTGTATTCACAATGCTATTATTTTCCCTTATAACCATGTTATAAGGGAAAATAATAATGATCAGGTCCCCATCCTGATCGTCTCCTAGCAACCGTGCGTGAAAATCGCACCGCATCCGCACTTGCTTGCGATTTTCACGCAGCCCCATTCACTTCTATGGGGCCCGCATTGCGTGAAAAACGCACAATATAGAACATGCTGCCATTTTCACGCAATGCAAAAGTGATGCGTGAAAATCACCGCTCGCGTGCACAGCCCCATAGAAATGAATGGGTCCGGATTCAGTGCGGGTGCAGTGAAGTGCTTTTACCAATGGTTTATTTTTTCAATTTTTTTAAACTTTATTAAATCCGTTTTTTTGGGTCCCTGTAGAGAACCTGAACCTGTAATGGTTTGACCTTGTTTTGTATTGCGGTTTTACTGTCATTCTGCAAGTTCTCGCCGATCCCTGCTGCTGTGTATGGAGCAGGCCACCCCATACACCCCCCCACGCCCATGTGGCATAGATGGACGTCACTGTGCTCGAGAGGGTTAGGCCTCTTTCACACGTCGCGTCGCGTGTGAGGGCCGGACAAGATGCGGGTGCGTTTCGGGAAAATGCACGATTTTTCCGCGCGAGTGCAAAGCGTTTTAATGCGTTTTCCACACGCGTGAGAAAAATCAGCATGTTTGGTACCCAGACCCGAACCCGGACTTCTTCTGTTGTGTAGCAACCGTACGTGAAAATCGCACCGCATCCGCACTTGCTTGCGATTTTCACGCAGCCCCATTCACTTCTATGGGGCCTGCGTTGCGTGAAAAATGCACAAAGAGGAGCATGCTGCGATTTTCACGCAACGCACAAGTGATGCGTGAAAATCCCCGCTCATGTGCACAGCCCCATAGAAGTGAATGGGTCCGGATTCACTGCGGGTGCAATGCGTTCACCTCCCGCATCGCACCCCCGCGGAAATCTCGCCCGTGTGAAAGGGGCCTTAATGTACTATGCAGGATTTACAGATCTTCATCGCTTAGCAGCCCCTTCCCACACTACCTGGGTGACCACCCTTACAGTCCACAGAAGTAGTGACAGGAAGTTTTTTTTCTGCTGCACAAAGGGGTTTATATAAAGCTTAGTCAGCACATAATAAATGACCCATTGTATTATAATACAGTATCTCCGCTTCCTGAAAGTGAATGGAAATATCCAACAATTTGCTACAATGTATCAGTGCCAGTAAAATGCATACAATGACTGTGTATCCAGCTCTCTGCTGTGAGAAGAAGTAGTAGATCTACAGTATCCAGGTTTTCGTCCTTCAAGCTCATTCACTGAAAGCAAACAGAGATCTTTACAATGATGAACGTATATTAGAACGTTGTAGAACTTTTCATTATATTTAAATCAAACTCATTTAAAGGGGTGTTCCTGGATTCATATATTGATGACCTGTCCTCGATTTCTCAGCACCCCGGCTGATCAGTCGCGGTGCTCTTCAGGTCCCCCCACCGATCAGACCATTGATGGTCCATCCTGCTTCTGGTCTCCTGTAGATGTAGTGAGGCCATTGCCGACCAATCCTTTACGCCCCTTGCTTCTGTCCTAGAGTCAGTACGCCGCCTGCAACACGCTGCTGTACGGAGCGCAGCCTGACGCCTCTCCTGTGCCTCCAACCTCCTGCTCACAAATTGATCTATAGGACCATATCTGCTAGACGCGCCTGAGCATGGCATCATGGGACATCCAGTTACCGCCAGAGCTGCTGCCCGCACTCGTTGGCTGGTACGATTGAGACGGCGAGCGTAAGAGGTCATTATTTTATTACCGATATAGAAGAGCTGATGGGAATGATTTTGTATGACTTCTAATAGGAATCCAGCAGAATTTTGAATGCAGCTCTGGATGCAACTAGAGTACAACATATGATGTCACTGACGATCTGAACAAAGTTGCAAACATCTGGAGCTGTATAAGTCCCTTTCTATGGAATGACGTCCAGGAGACTGCGCTTTACGGCGGCTGTAGCTGGAGGAGCGCGATGGTCGCTGTCCACCTGTCACGTACAGCACGGCTGGGGGGGGGGATGTGGGTCAAGGATTTTCTGTGGTCATTAACCTGGATGGATTTCCATGGGAATTGGATTCGGAGAATCCTCAGCGGGACTGACCTAACACTGGGCACAGGATTTCTACGCACACCCCTCCAAAATCAACGGGATCTGCCTACAATCCAATGTTTAGGGGGGGCAGCCTGACCACCAAACTATAGGGGCCTTGGTGTCTGACAGGTGCTAAGCTCCCCTCTACCACATAAGAAGACACAGTGCTATAAATGGGGGGCCCTTAACAGATTTTGTATTGGGGCCCAGGAGCCCCCCATATCTCATCTGAAGTCCTGACAATCCTATTGGGAGAGCGGCTGAGCATCACTCGCACTGGAGGACCCAGCATGTCCATGCATTATACAGATAAGCCATTGAGTTCAATGGACCAGGTGTAATACTTCATTTCACCTGCGGTGGTGCTGCAGGGAAACTGAGCAGTTGCTCCCAGATCTCTGGGGATCGACCTGTGACCAAGTGAGTTTTATCTAATTTTCCAACTTCATTTGAATGTATGATGAGGTCGATACGGCGAAGGGACGCCCCTACGGACAGACTGGGCAACTGTCGTAAAACAGCCCGCACCTACTGACACCGCCCCAGTGTCTCCTGGGAAAAAAAGGCTCTGTATGTTACAACCACAACCAATCGTGGTGTTCAAGACCGCCCTGCTATTCCTGTATGGGACTGCAGCCAGATGTTATGGAACTGGATGGAAACATTATCTACAAACAAATATCATTAAAGGTGATGCAATTCCACATTACCTAAGGATTATACAGATGCAGCAGAACTAAGTTTGTCATATGGTTCTAATCATCAGATCTTCATCAGATTTGATTTTACACTGCAAACCTACCTAACTCCTAACTTAGTCATCCTAATGCACAAAGGCATCCTCGAAGAGCTAAATAACAAATTCAGCTCTGCTACATCTGCATTATATCCATGGTATGTACCTTGGTACAGCTTTGGGAAGAACCTACTGTATCTCACTTCTGATTTGATAACGGTCTGGCAGCTCTCTAGAGACATTTAGTTCTGGGAGATACAGATGTAGCAGAGTTGAATTTGTCATTTACCATAATTCTGCTGTATATTGTAGACTATATGTTACGCATACTGTGCCCTGGTTCTAGTGTCAGAGATTCCGACTGATAGAAATCGCCAAACAACCACAGTGTGATTTAAGAATGTTGTGTGCCCGCATACGGCGCGTCCGCAATACACCGGCCCCTTGCGCACTCTGCATCCACTTGAATGGGTCCGCAATCACGGAGATGCGGAACGGAAGCGTGGATCGGAACCCCGCAAAATAGAACTTGCAGTGCGGACGGATCACAGACCTATTCAAGTTAAATGGGTCTCTGTCCGTCCCGGCCGCCGCACGGACGTTGCCCGTGCATTGGGGACCACAAATTGCGGTCCCCAATGCACGGAACGGATGTGTGCAAGAGGCCTAAGAATCAGTGAAGTCCAGATGTATTTTTCGATGGAGTTCCCCTTTAAGGCTAGGTCTACACAACGACATGTGTCGCACGACACATAGGGCACAACTACACTGCAACATGTGTCGCGCGACATTCATTTTTATAATGGTAGTCTATGGTGTCGCGCTGCGACATGCGACAGTCGTAGAAAGATCCACCTCGAAAGGATTTTTTGCGACTGTGGCGTCGCAGTCGCAGTGCGACACCATAGACTATCATTATAAAAATGGTCGCGCGACATATGTCGTCGTGTAGACCTAGAATAAGATATGCCATGTTGGGCCATGGTCTTAAAAATCCTATAGAGCAGGACTCTGTGCATAGTGTTTAGAGTTTTACATGGGACTGCAGGAAAAACTGCTTAAGCAAGACGTGTCACAATTCATACAGTTTAATGACATTAACGAAATCTTGGAATTGAGCGCGGCGTGGAATGTCCGGCGACTGCTGGAGTGTAAAACTAAAGTAATTACCGTGATAACTCCAGTCTAACCTCGCAGGAACGTTTTCACCCTTCTCCTTGGGCAACCCCGGGCATAGGTGACAACAAGCCGCTCTATATCCCTGCGTGCACTCTCAGCGCCAGATAGCGGGTCAACCGGGTGCCAAGGTACAGGGTTATGAGCAGATGCAAATGCAGATGTAGCAGAGCTGAATATGTCACTTAAACACCTCATTTTAAACAATCCAGTAGGTTTATCTGCAGCCCTCCGAAAAACAACATAAGATCACAATGATCAGGGCTGAATGTCAACTCTGCTACATCTGGATCTACAGCGGATCTAGGTTTGAAAACTGAACCTGATAAGATTCCACAGTGCGAAATACAGCACTTCTAAGCTAAATGACAAAGTCGGCTCTGCTGCATATGGATTTTGACTATTTCCTTTGCTTAGTACTGGAAAACCGCAAATTGCAGATGAGGAGGTCACAATGAGCTGAGCCAGTTTACATACTCATCTTTACTGCACTGACATCAGTTAAACAAGGCCGAGTATGATGGACTTTATTTGAAATGTAGATGTAGCAAAGCTGAGTTTGTCATCAAAAGTGCACCAATATGATGTAGTGTGTTTTGCAGCAAGCCATGCGATGCTGCATGGAGTTGTATGCATGCCAGCTTCAGTTTGGATGACAAGCTCAGCTCTGCTGCATCTGCATTGAATATACTTTCTGTTTATCCTCATGTTCGGCAGAGATCTCCCCAGATATCTGGTGATTTGTCGGGGGGGGGGGGGGGGGGGGGGGGGTTCTCTTTGACAAAAAAAAAACTCATCCTCAAACGTGGGAGGAGGATCTAAATCTCCACGGCACATTTAAAATAATTTCTACAAGATTCATGATGTAGCAGAGCTCAGTTGGTTGTCAGTTAGTTGCAGGTACTGTAAACCTATCAATGACAAACTCGGCTCTACTACATTGCTAATAACTAGCTCGTAGCGCAAGACAATTGCGCAAGACACCCCTGCAGGTGACTCACCTGATCCGCAGCCCTATAAAATGTACCAGATCTATAGGGGCACAGCTAAGAGACATGTGAGGGGTTAATGCTCTACTGTTGCAATGCCTACAGTATCACAGATGCAGCAGAGCTAAGTGTCTCAAGTTTAGTCTGAGGTTGCATCATTTGTGCATCCAGATAATAAACTCAATGAACTGTGCCAAATGACAAACTCAGCACCCCTGCACTTGCACATGGTGGAAAGTGGACAAGGGACACTTACCTGTCTCTTGATTATAGATGTAGTATATGATGCAAAGGGTTAATATTCTCCCCTTCCATGACATACGGTATTTACAGATGCAGCAGACCTCGGTGCCTCGCTTTTAGGTTGCTTCATAATCAACGCTCAGCCACAGATAAAATACTCATGATTTCCAATGACAAACCCAGCTCTGCAGCATCCAGATTAGGATCATGATCTCTGTGCAAATGACAAGCTCAGCTCTGCTGCGTCTGCACCTTTTATGTGGGGAACTAACTGGTGGAGCGTTACCTATCCCCTTATTATTCTGGATGGAGTTTACGATGTGAAGGGTTAATATTCTACTGCTACAATCCATACAGTAGTTACAGATGGAGCAGAGCTCGGTGCCTCATCACGTCCAGATAACACAATTATCCTGATTTTGGTATGAGCTGTGCCAAACGACAAACTCTGCCCTACTGCAACAATCATCTTTCTCCATAGAAACTGTGCCAAACGACAAACTCAGCTCTCCTGTCACACTCATCACAATCTCTTCATAAAGTGTGCCAAACTCAGCTCTGCTACCTCACTATCACTCTGAGGTAACACAATCATCCTAAGCTCCATATAAATTGTGCCAAATGACAAACTCAGCTCTGCTACCTCACTATAACTCTCAGGTAACACAATCATCCTAAGCTCCATATAAATTGTGCCAAATGACAAACTCAGCTCTGCTGCCTCCAATTAGCTCTCAGATAACACAATCATCCTACTCTCCATATAAATTGTGCCAAATAACAAACCAACTCAGCTCTGCTGCCTCCGGAATAATAGAGTCATCATGCTCTCCATATAAAAATTGTGCCAAATGACAAACCCAGCTCTACTCCCTCGAAATAACTCTCAGATAACACAATCATTGTGCTCTCCATAGGAATTGTGCCAAATGACAAACTCAGCACTGCTGCCTCCGAATAACAGGGTCAGCATAATCTCCATATAAATTGTGCCAAATGACAAACTCAGCTCTACTCCCTTGAAATAACTCTCAGATAACACAATCATTGTGCTCTCCATATAAGTTGTGCCAAATGACAAACTCAGCTCTGCTGCCTTCAGATAACACAGTCGCCATACTCTCCATATAAAAATTGTGCCAAATGACAAACTCAGCTCTACATCCTCCATTTACCTCTCAAATAATACAATCCTCATGCTCTCCACATAAATTGCACCAAATGACAAACTCATCCCTGCTGCGTCTGCTCTTTTTGCGGACAAGGGGCACCTACCTCTCTCCTTATTCTGGATGGAGTGTATGATGTCCTCTACGTCCACATGCTTGGCTTCGTCGAAGTTGTGGACGGCCATGTGGTAGCCTTCCTCCTTGAAGGCCATGTGGACCCCTTCCACCGTGAAAAAGCAGTTCCGCTCCACGTTGTCGTCACTGTACACCAGCATGGCTCTGCTCCACTTGTGGAAGCGGAACATGGCGAGGAACATCTCGCCCATCTTGGTGTAGGCAGGTGCCACCCGGGTGAGGTGGGAATACTCCTCCGCCTTCTGCATGAAGCCGGTGGCCAGCGCCCCGGCGGAGATCATGGGGATGTCCCAGTGGGAGGCCAACCTGGCGACGGGGGCAGCCGCGTATTCGCACACCGGACCCAGGACCACGTCCGGTTTTCGCTCCTTCAAGGCGGCGTCTACCAGGCTGAAGAGCGCTTGGTTGCCGCAGTCGGAGTCTCGATACGTGACGTTGAACGCAAAGCCGGGCAGCAGGCTGGCATTGCCCTCTACGGCTCGCAGGGCATAGTCTACGGCGGGTCGCACCCGGTTTATTGAGAACATGTACTTGTCATCCTTGGGTAAGATCACTAACATGGTGACTTTTTTATCGTCCGCGGGGGCGCTCTTTACTAGGACCACCAAAGCCACCGCCAGGAGGTCAAAGAGTAGAGAAGAGGTCATCCTTAAAGAAGAAGCGCTACTCCTCAGGTGTGGCGGACCCTGCGCAGTGTGAACACTACTCTGCGGTGGAAGGGTTCTCTAAGGTTACAGCCTCATTGATGGGTCTCATTGATTCTCCTTCTTCCTTACTGTATCATCCTCTCTTTAAATAGTGCAGCGGGCGAGCCTATCAGCACATGGTGAAGGCACAAGAGCCCCAAGGGTTACTTATTAACGCCCCACGTCACTCCTCGCACACCCGCCTCCTTCTTAAAGCTGAACACACCTCCTCCAGGCGGCAGGGTATTGTCTAAAGGCAAGGAGGGGAAAAAAAAAACACAAAAAAATCACTGACAGCCAAAATGACTGGGAGCTGGTGACGGAGCAGAGGGGTCCCCTAGAGGCGCCTACGGGAGCGCAGCCATTTCTTGGTATGCAGGCAATCTGCAAAATGATATAAAAGCATGCCGAGAATGCAGAGCGCTTGACGTCGCGCCATTCATTCCCTGTTAGTATGATATTGTGGATGTAGCAGAGCTGGAGGTGTCATTTAACGCTAGGATCAATTTACTAGGTGAAAAGGGTTTTCTGATCCTCAGGATAGGCCATCAGTATCAAAATCTCGGACAATCCCTTTAAGATGATCTTATAGGTGTCGCGGCGGGATGCAGCAGAGCCGAGTGTGTGATTTCGCTCTATGATCAATTGACTAGGCGAAAAAAAGGGTTTTCCGATCCTGACGGTAGGCCTATCAATATCAAAATCTCGGACAACCCCTTTAAGAGGCGTCGCAGTGGGATGTAGCAGAGCCGAGTGTGTGATTTCGCTCTATGATCAATTGACTAGGCGAAAAAAGGGTTTTCCGATCCTGACGGTAGGCCATCAATATCAAAATCTCGGACAATCCCTTTAAGAGGTGTCGCGGTGGGATGTAGCAGAGCCGAGTGTGTGATTTCGCTCTATGATCAATTGACTAGGCGAAAAGGTTTTTCCGATTAAAATCTCGGACAACCGCTTTAAGATTATATTATAGGTGTCGCGGCGGGATGTAGCAGGGCTGAGTGTGTGATTTCGCTCTATGATCAATTGACTAGGCGAAAAAGGGTTTTCCGATCCTGACGGTAGGCCATCAGTATCAAAATCTCGGACAACCGCTTTAAGATTATATTATAGGTGTCGCGGCGGGATGTAGCAGGGCTGAGTGTGTGATTTCGCTCTATGATCAATTGACTAGGCGAAAAAAGGGTTTTCCGATCCTGACGGTAGGCCATCAATATCAAAATCTCGGACAACCCCTTTAAGAGGTGTCGCGGTGGGATGTAGCAGAGCCGAGTGTGTGATTTCGCTCTATGATCAATTGACTAGGCGAAAAAGGGTTTTCCGATCCTGACGGTAGGCCATCAGTATCAAAATCTCGGACAACCGCTTTAAGATGATCCTATAGGTGTCGCGGTGGGACGTAGCAGAGCTGGGTTTGTCAGTTAACGCCGCGATCAATTTACTAAGTCAAAAGGATTTCCAGATCCCGAGGATAGGCCATCACTATCAAAATCTTGGATAACCCCCTTTAAGATATTATAGATATGGCTGGGCAATGTAGTAGAGCTGGGTTTGTCATTTAACGCTATGATCAATTTACTAAAAAGTTTAAAAAAATTGGGGATCCTGAGGATAGGACATCAATGTCAAAATCTTGGACAACCCTTTTAAGATGATATTATAGGTATAGCTGGGGGATGTAGCAGGGTTGGATTTGTCATTTATAACTAAGATCAATAGACAAGGTTAGGGCTTATTCACACGAACGTAAGGGCTCCGTGCCCGTGCTGCGGACCGCATACGAGCCGTGTGCCTTCCGCATCACGGATGTGGACCCATTCACTTGAATGGGTCCTCAAATCCGGAGATGCGGTGCGGTACGGAAGCACGGAGCGGAACCCCACTGGAAGCACTACGGAGTGCTTCCGTGGGGTTCCGTTCCGTGCTTCCGTTCCGCAAAAAGATAGAACTTTTTCTATCTTTTTGCAGAACGGGCGGATCGCGGACCCCATTCAAGTGAATGGGTCTGCGTTCCGATTGCGGCTTCCCCACGGTCGGTGCCCGTGCATTGCGGACCGTAATTAGCACGGTTACGTTCGTGTGAATAAGCCCTTAAGATGATATTCTAGGTATAGCTGCTGTATATAGTAGAGCTGGATTTGTCATTGAATACTATAGAAATTAAGTTAATATAGGTAGAGTGGTATTTGTCATTCAACGCTATGATAAAGAAGTAAGTTAGTATAGTCTGTATGCCTTTGGGGTGCAGCAGAGTTGAATTTGTCATTCAACACTATGATAATGCAATAAGTTAACTTAATATGGTAGGTGACATTGTAGGTATAGCTGTGGGATGCAGCAGAGCTGAATTTGTCATTGAACACTATGATGGACTGCTATATGTACCGTTATGGGATGTAGAAAAGCTGACAAAACTTGATATAGGGACGTGTAAGTGTGGGATGTAGCAAAGATGAATTTGTCATTGAGCACTGTGATAAAGCACTAAGTTAATATAGTAGGTATAACATGGGTTGTAGCAGAGCTAAATTCCTCTTTTATCACGCTCACTAAGCTAACACAATGTAGTGGGTAGAACTGTGGGGTGTAGCAGGGCTGAATTTGTCATTTAACACTGTAATAAAGCACTAACTTAATATAATAAATGTATCTTTGGGGTTTAGCAGAGCTGAATCTGTCATTTAACATTGTGATAAATCATTTAGGTTAAGATTCAGCCATAGTTATGGATGCAGCAGAGCTGAATATGTCTGTGATAACTCATTCACTTCAGATCATGTACAGTGTAGTAGATATATCGGTGGGATGTAGCTGAGCTGAGTGTTTCGAATTAACACAAGTAGGACATGAGTGTACCAGTCAGGTAAGATAATAAATAGGTATAGCTGTGGGATGTAGCAGGGCTGTATCTGTCATTTAACGCTATGATACCTCACTAGTTCAGATAAGATGGATGTGAAATGTAGCAGAGCTGAGTAAGTGCTATGCAATTATCTAGTTGTGTGCAGGGAATTTACTTATCAGTACGAGTTTTGCCAAGTGACAAATTCAGCACTGTACATTATCTTGAGTTACAAGGATGCACAAACTCAGCACTGCTACATCTGTATACTGATTTTGTATCCTCATAACACTAAGAAAATGAGGTGTTTTTTTCCCCCCTGTCGTTCAATGTGTAGGACCAAATGACAAACTCAGCTTTTTACATCTGTAGGACTTTAGAGTATAGACATCATCAGGATGCACTAACAGAAGTAGCAGGGTTGAGTTTGTTATTTAGCAGCACTTGTGAGGCTGATTTTATATCTCATCCCTAGTGTTGCATGTAAACGGGTGCTACCAGACTGTAAAAACAAAATGCATATGTAGCAGAATTGTGTTTGTCATTGGACAGCATAGATGCTGATATCACAATGTCTTCTCTTTGAAAATCTACTATATGGTCCTAAACTCAGAGCATTATCAGACTGCACAAACAAACAGATGTAGTAGAGCTGTGTTTGTCATTGGACAGCGCAAATGCTGATATGTCAGTGTCTTATCTGGGATTCTCTATAGTACTGCAGTAAAAATCTACTAAATTATCCTAAAAATCAGAGCATTATCAGACTCCACAAACAATCCGCAGATGTAGCAGAGCTGTGCTTGTTCTTGCACAGAGCACAGGCTGATATCGAAGTGTCTTTATCTGGGGTTTTCTAGAATACAATAAAACCTACTACACTATCTTAGGGTTTTTCATCCTGTCCATTTCAATGGGAACTCTGGACACGGATCCCGCGTCAAGATTGGACGCGGTTTCTAACGCGCCGTGTGAATTAGCTTCCCCATTTAATGGAATGGACGATGAGTTGCAAGCATTTTTGGGGCGTGGAATCTGCACCAGAATCCACGTAGAAAAAACTGCGTGTGAACATATCCTTATACAGTCAGCATTATCAGACTACACAAACAATATACAGATGTAGCAGTGCTGACTTTGTTATTGGGCAGCACACACAATACCCATACTCCAATGTCTTATCGTTTCTATAGGACTGCCAGTGAAAACTGCAATATTACACTAAAACACCCACAAAACCATTCAAATAGATACATAACACATTCAGCTCTGCTACATCTAAAAAAAAAAATTTTTAATTTTTTGTTTTTTTGTTGGGAAATGAATGCGTTTTTGCTTCGAATTGTTAGAATGAGCGAATTTACTCACTGGGGCCGGCTCGGAATCCCTGCAGCTTCTGGTATGTTTCAGAGTAGCTGAGCAGAATTAGTGCTTGGTGTGTATTGCGGCGCGGTCTGAGTGGAACATTCTCTCTTTTCACACTCTTATCTAATGAAGTTGGAATGAAAAGCCGTAGTGAGTGAGTGAGTGAGTGGCACTTGGAACGCGCGGTCACTTTGTACGAAAATAAACACTTTTTTTTTTTCAGGGTTGGAGGGGGGGGGGGGCAAAAAAATGGAATTTTGAAGTAATGACAAGAAAAACAAGTAAATAAATAAAAACAAAAATACTTGGCTTTGTTTCCAGAGGTATTTGCCGTACAAGAGGGTGAAAGTTCTGGGCCTATGAATAATCATCTGAGAGGCTGCAGTGGAGCTGACTGAAGCTCTTGTTTCTCTGGGAATCTCACTGGCGAGGTAGAGGAGGAGCCGCCATTACAGTGTGTGCACTCATTCCTCAGTCCACATATTCCTATGGAAATCTCCATGTAGCAGAGCCGAATGCGTTCTTTACCTTTCCCAAACCTGCGCAGTGCACAAAATGATACCTTAGTAAGTTAGCTTGCTTTCCAATGTCAAACCCACCACCAGCCTATCAAGGTGGACCGTGACAAACCCAGCTCTGCTACATCCAGAGAGATTATTTTTCTGACCTATTGAGGTGGAGGACAAGGGGATGTGACTTTTTAATGGGAATATGAAGGCAATTATTTTTCTTTCAAAGTTATTCGGCCATTTTTCTGTGTCTGGGAAAGCTGGGTGACAATATTATACAGAGATAGATAGGAGATAGATAGATAGATAGATAGATATGGGATAGATAATAGATAGATAATAGATAGATATAGACAGAGATAGAGAGATAGATAGATAGATAGATAGATAGATAGATAGATTGATAGATAGATAGATAGATAGATAGATAGATGGATAGATATGAGATAAGTAGATAGATAGATAGATAGATAGATAGATAGATAGATAGATGGATAGATATGAGATAAGTAGATAGATAGATAGATAGATAGATAGCTAGATAGATAGATAGATAGATAGATAGATAGATAGATATGGGATAGATAGATAGATAGATAGATAGATAGATAGGAGATAGATAATAGATAGATAGATATAGACAGAGATAGAGAGATAGATAGATAAGAGATAGATAGTAGATAGATAGATAGATAGATAGATAGATAGATAGTAGATAGATAGATAGATAGATATGGGATAGATAGATAGATAGATAGATAGATAGATAGGAGATAGATAGATATGGGATAGATAGATAGATATAGACAGAGATAGATAGATAGATAGATAGATAGATAGATAGATAGATAGAGAGATAGGAGATAGATAGATAGGAGATAGATAGAAGATAGATGGATGATAGACAAAAAGATCAATCAATAGATATATAGATATGAGAGAGAAAGATGGTAGATAGACAGAGAGATAGATAGTTATGAGGTAGGTAGATATAGATATCAGACTGAGCTCACCTGTCACAACCAGGATAAGACCTTACACCACACAGACTTACCTGTCTTGAGCTCCAGGTAGGTACACGCTCTATTCTGCTGTCATTACCAATGTGCCCTAAGACCCTAAGACTTTATTCACACATGATTTTTTTTCCATCAGTGATTCTTGTCCCATACACAGACGGCGCAGACCTTTCTGTCACCCTGATGTTGGTGGAGGATCCCCTGCTGGTTTTGGGGTAACAATCACTGAGGTGTGAACAGGGTCTTACATGGATATGTGCAGCAGATGCAGCAGCCATGCGATCTCTAACAGCCACATGCCGTCTGCATCCGAGCTCCTGGGCTTCTTTGCCTTTGCACTGCAGTCCCAGCAGTGAGCACCTACCTCACCTTGTACCCATAGATACTTCATAGACAGAAACATCGATAGTAAACAGAGAGATAGATATATTACATACATAGACTGATAGATCAATATACTGTATAGTGGATATGAGATAGATAATGGATGGATTGATGGAGGGATACACAGATGATAATAGATAGATAGATAGATAGATAGATAGGAGATAGATAGATAGATAGATAGATAGATAGATAGATAGGAGATAGATAGATAGATAGATAGATAGATAGATAGATAGATAGATAGATAGATAGGAGATAGATAGATAGATAGATAGGAGATGGATAGATAGATAATGGATAGATAGATAGATAGGAGATAGATAGATAGATAGATAATGGATAGATAAATGGCAGATGGACAGATATTTAGATGGACAGGACTGTATCTGCCATGAAGGGACAATAAAGGGGCCATTACAATACAGGAATCAACACAGGGGCCATTATAACTACAGAGGGCACTACAATGGGGGTATATAAATACTGAGTACACTGGAGGGGGCATTATTACTCCTGTGGGCTCTATAGGGGTGCGTTATAATTGCCCTTTTTAGGCTACTTTCACACTAGCGTTCGGGGCTCCGCTTGTGGGTTCCGTTTGAAGGCTCTCACAAGCGGCCCCGAACGGATCAGTACTGCCCCAATGCATTCTGAGTGGATGCGGATCCGCTCAGAATGCATCAGTCTGGCAGCGTTTGTCCTCCGCTCCGCTCAGCAGGCGGACACCTGAATCCTGCTTGCAGCGTTCGGGTGTCCGCCTGGCCGTGCGGAGCTAAACGGTTCCGTCCAGACTTACAATGGAAGTCAATGGGGACGGATCCGTTTGAAGTTGACACAATATGGTGCAATTTCAAACGGATCCGTCCCCCATTGACTTTCAATGTAAAGTCTGGACGGATCCGTCTGAGCAACTTTCAGACTTAGAATTTTTTCTGAAAGATAATGCAGACGGATCCGTTCTGAACGGATCCCATCGTCTGCATTATAGGAGCGGATCCGTCTGGGCAGACACCAGACGGATCCGCTCTGAACGCAAGTGTGAAAGTAGCCTTATTATAGTGGAGCTTTGATACTGCTGGGGCACTATAGGGGATCCTAAATATAGTATTTGTGGGCATTGAGGAGCACAGCGGGCACAGTATTTGGGGTAGCAGCAGGATAACAATGTTTGGGCACCAGGAGAATGATGGAAAATTTAGAAATTTGTCTATCTGACAAACTATGCAGACATGAGATGTGGTTGAAATAATTTGTCATGGTGATCAGGGCCGAACAGAGAAGATAAGGATAGATAATGTCAATCCAAATATGCCTTTAGCAGTGGGGCGAGGGGGAGATTGGATTGAGAATTTGGCAGGGGGTGAAGGCAGGATTGTAGGGCAGGAAGGCTGAGCAGGAAGCACAGCAAATAACAGAACTGTCCGCCTTCTGTCACTGCTTCCAAATACAAAGCTCTAAAGTAGAGACAAAGTATTAAAACCAAGCCTATAAAATAACTACAGCACCAGAACCACCATTATATATATAAAAAGGACATATGTGTGTATATATCTATGCATTTATGTATATAAGTATGTATGCGTGTAAATGTGTATGTGTGTGTGTATGTATGTGTGTATGTACAGTACAGACCAAAAGTTTGGACACCTTCTCATTCAAAGAGTTTTCTTTATTTTCGTGACTATGAAAATTGTAGATTCACACTGAAGGCATCAAAACTATGAATTAACACATGTGGAATTGTATACATAACAAAAAAGTGTAAAACAACTGAAAATATGTCATATTCTAGGTTCTTCAAAGTAGCCACCTTTTGCTTTGATTACTGCTTTGCACACTCTTGGCATTCTCTTGATGAGCTTCAAGAGGTAGTCACCTGAAATGGTTTTCACTTCACAGGTGTGCCCTGTCAGGTTTAATAAGTGGGATTTCTTGCCTTATAAATGGGATTGGGACCATCAGTTGCGTTGTGGACAAGTCAGGTGGATACACAGCTGATAGTCCTACTGAATAGACTGTTAGAATTTAAATTATGGCAAGAAAAAAGCAGCTAAGTAAAGAAAAACGAGTGGCCATCATTACTTTAAGAAATGAAGGTCAGTCAGTCCGAAAAATTGGGAAAACTTTGAAAGTGTCCCCAAGTGCAGTCACAAAAACCATCAAGCGCTACAAGAGAAACTGGCTCACATGCGGACCGCCCCAGGAAAGGAAGACCAAGAGTCACCTCTGCTGCGGAGGATAAGTCCATCCGAGTCACCAGCAGCTCAGAAATCGCAGGTTAACAGCAGCTCAGATTAGAGACCAGGTCAATGCCACACAGAGTTCTAGCAGCAGACACATCTCTAGAACAACTGTTAAGAGGAGACTGTGTGAATCAGGCCTTCATGGTAGAATATCTGCTAGGAAACCACTGCTAAGGACAGGCAACAAGCAGAAGAGACTTGTTTGGGCTCAAGAACACAAGGAATGGACATTAGACCAGTGGAAATCTGTGCTTTGATCTGATGAGTCCAAATCTGAGATCTTTGGTTCCAACCACCGTGTCTTTGTGCGACGCAGAAAAGGTGAACGGATGGACTCTACATGCCTGGTTCCCACCGTGAAGCATGGAGGAGGAGGTGTGATGGTGTGGGGGTGCTTTGCTGGTGACACTGTTGGGGATTTATTCAAAATTGAAGGCATACTGAACCAGCATGGCTACCACAGCATCTTGCAGCGGCATGCTATTCCATCCGGTTTGCGTTTAGTTGGACCATTATTTATTTTTCAACAGGACAATGACCCCAAACACACCTCCAGGCTGTGTAAGGGCTATTTGACCATGAAGGAGAGTGATGGGGTGCTGCGCCAGATGACCTGGCCTCCACAGTCACCGGACCTGAACCCAATCGAGATGGTTTGGGGTGAGCTGGACCGCAGAGTGAAGGCAAAAGGGCCAACAAGTGCTAAGCATCTCTGGGAACTCCTTCAAGACTGTTGGAAGACCATCTCAGGTGACTACCTCTTGAAGCTCATCAAGAGAATGCCAAGAGTGTGCAAAGCAGTAATCAAAGCAAAAGGTGGCTACTTTGAAGAACCTAGAATATGACATATTTTCCGTTGTTTCACACTTTTTTGCTATGTATATAATTCCACATGTGTTAATTCATAGTTTTGATGCCTTCAGTGTGAATCTACAATTTTCATAGTCATGAAAATAAAGAAAACTCTTTGAATGAGAAGGTGTGTCCAAACTTTTGGTCTGTACTGTGTATATATATGCATGTGTGTATGTATATGTGTATGTATGTATGTAAATATGTATGTATGAATGTTCCTCGAAAACTCAAAACTGCAACCATCCATTTCAACGAGACTTGGTATACACATCCCTTGCTACCTGGAAAGAAATCTTGCGGGGGGGGGGGGGGGGTTCAGCTCTCTAGGACGTACCGTTCCTGTCATATTCCCCAAAAATGACCTGCATTAGCCAATAGAAGCCTGCAAGTCTTTCTCTTCATATCCCAACAGCCAATAGAAGCTCGCAGATCCTACTTCAGGTTGCCATAAAAACTAATCACAGGTTTCAGCAGTTCGGAGGTCCTTAAAAAATCTGTGATATGACGTATGATGGCACAACTACACTGATACATGCATGGGGGGCAGGGCCACTAATAAACGGACGGGCGCTATGGAGTTCACTGTTAAAGGGGCGGGTGCTGTGGAGTTCACTGTTAAAGAGGCGGGCACCGTGGAGGTCACTGTTAAAGGGGCGGGCACCGTGGAGGTCACTGTTAAAGGGGCGGGCACCGTGGAGGTCACTGTTAAAGGGGTGGAAACTGTTAAAGAGGCAGCCACTGTGAAAGTCACTGTTAAAGGGGCGGTTATTGTAAATGTCACAGTTAAATGGGCGGTCACCGTTAAAGGAACGGCCACTGTGAAAGTCCATGTTAAAAGGGCCGGTCACTGTTAAAGGGACGGCCACCGTAAAAGTCACTGTTAAAAGGGGGGCTATTGTAAGAGTCACTGTTAAAGGGGCGGTCACCAAAGTCACTGTTAAAGGGGCAGTCACCGTAAAAGCGGCATCCACTGTGAAAGTCACTGTTAAAGGGGCGGTCACCGTTAAAGGAGTGGCCAATATGAAAGTCACTGTTAAACGGGCAGTCACCGTTAAAGGGGCGGCCACTGTAAAAGTCACTGTTAAAAGGGGCTGTCACCATTAAAGGGGCGGCTATTGTGAAAGTCACTGTTAAAGTCAGAAATACAGCACCAGAACCGAGCACATTACATACACAGAGCACCAGAACCAAGCTCTGGTGCTGTATTTATGTAATGCACTTGGTTCTGGTGCAGTATTTATGTAATGAGCTTGGTTCTGGTGCTGTATTTATGTACTGAGCTTGGTTCTGGTGCAGTATTCATGTAATGAGCTTGGTTCTGGTGCAGTATTCATGTAATGAGCTGGGTTCTGGTTATGGTGCAGTATTCATGTAATGAGCTTGGTTCTGGTGCTGTATTTATGTACTGAGCTTGGTTCTGGTGCTGTATTTATGTAATGAACTTGGTTCTGGTGCTGTATTTATGTACTGAGCTTGGTTCTGGTGCTGTATTTATGTAATGAGCTTGGTTCTGGTGCTGTATTTATGTAATGAGCTCGGTTCTGGTACAGTATTTATGTAATGAGCTTGGTTCTGGTGCTGTATTCATGTAATGAGCTTGGTTCTGGTTCTGGTTCAGTATTCATGTAATGAGCTCGGCGTCCTTACGCCACCCTTCACATAAAACTACAACAGTGCGAGAGGCCGCGGTCGGCGGATTCGACTCGGGACCCTCACGCTGCCTACACACCCTGAAAAGGCTTACCCGCACATACTAAAGTGGCGACCCCTCTTGGGGGCCACCACACCAAGCACTTGCACTTTTTGGCACAATTTGCAATTTTCTCTGAACGCACCTGCACTTTGCAGACTCTGCCTAAGAACGCCCCCAAGCACGGCTCCAGTGCTGTGGCACGCCAAGGGGAGGGGCGGAGCCGACAGAGGGACGGCGTTCGGCGTCTTTACGCCGCCTCACACATAAAAAATGTACACGTACCACGGACGGGTCCGGCGGTCCAGAGGACACACCCGTCTGAGCCCGTCCGGGCCAGGAGGGACCAGAGCGGTCACCCTGGGTCTCATACCTCAGATCTGCGAATCAAGTACGATTCACAACAACTGTTGGCACTACAAAATAGGGGTACAGATATCCCTGGTACCATTTTAACCAAAGCTTTTAAATTTAAGATTTTAAAAACACCTATTTTTAACCATTCGCCACAAACCATAGATAGCATAGACCCAAAATATCCAGAACAAAATAAACGGCCCCCGAAAAGAAAATCCCTCCACACTGACTTAAGATGTGCCTTAATAAACGCCAGATCGGCAGTTAAGAATAAATATGAAATTCGCGATTTATGCATAGATAGAAATTATGAATGTCTGTTTATTACGGAATCATGGTTTACAGAAAAGTCCAGGGTAGACGTCGGGGAAATGCTCCCACCAGACTACAAGATCATCATAAAGAACAGATCTAACAAACAGGGGGGAGGGATAGCGATTGTACATAAAAACACAATAAAAAATAACAGAAATTAACCTTCCTACGGAAAACCCATCATGGGAAAGACTCACAGCACGTTTGACGATCGAAAATAAATACACAATAATAATAGCGTTATGTTATAGACAAAATGCGTATAGCAGCACAACGAAAACTTAAAGTCTTATCTTGTGGTGGTGCCAGCCGTGTTGGGAGCCAGTCAGAAGTTCCCCCTTGGATGCGTCATATAGAAGAAACCGCAGCACTCTCCTGTCTTCAATTCAGTGGAATTTATTTCACCAGCAAAAAAAAATGCGACGTTTCGACCGTAAAGGTCTTTCTCAAGCAACATGTTGCTTGAGAAAGACCTTTACGGTCGAAACGTCGCATTTTTTTTGCTGGTGAAATAAATTCCACTGAATTGAAGACAGGAGAGTGCTGCGGTTTCTTCTATATGACGTTATGTTATAGACTTCATAGAATGGGCCACAGATCTCACAATAAAACATCATAGACTCCTTATTCTAGGGGACCTTAATCTTTGGTTCAACGATAAGCAAGATACCCCAGCCCAAAAAGTCACCACACAGCTCGACTTAGCCCAACTCACCTTAAGGGTTGACAAACCCACACATAAAGCGGGTCACCTGCTCGATCCGATTTTTGAAAAAAATTTAAACTTAACGGTAGAAGATCCAGAAGAATTGCTCTGGACTGACCATAGACTCATAGCCTTCGAACTCCACATCCCAATTAACACGAAGCAGCTAACCACAGGAGGAAAAAGAAATTGGCGAAGAAATAACAACAACTTGACATATGACAAAATCCTACCTACCCTAGAAGAACACATCATTAAAATCGACTTCAAACTGCCCTGCGAGAAACTCACATTACAATTTGACGACATCGTCGTGGTGGGAGCTCTAGTCAACTCCCACCTGGACTATGGTAATGCAATGTATGCGGGGCTGCCAGAGAAAGATCTGGGAGCTCTGCAACACTGTCAAAACAGAGCCATCCGGCTCATCAAGAAACTAGACTGGACAGATTCTGTCACAAAACCACGCAGGGAACTCCACTGGCTCCCAGTGAAAGAGAGAGTGCAGTTTAAGCTGTGCTGCTTAACACACAAAGCTCTCTACAAAACAGGTCCCATCTACCTGCAAAAAAAGATAACACGTCACCATCCTCCTAGAGAACTGAGAACCACCTCAGCCTCCCTTTTGTCGGTGCCAAGAACCCGCCTCAAGACAAGGGGGGACAGACGATTCTCAGTATTGGCCCCCAAAATCTGGAACTCCCTCCCAGAACACATTAGAACAACATCAGATTACCTGGAATTCAGGAGGTTGGTTAAGACCTGGCTTTTTGTGTAGGATGACGAGGGGCCCACCAATATAGCCGTCGACAAGCGCTTCGATCGGATTGAGTTCCTCTAGAGCGCTATATAAGGACTTAGTAACATAACATAACATAACAGCACCAGAACCAAGCTCATTACATAAATACAGCACCAGAACCAAGCTCATTACATAAATACAGCACCAGAACCAAGCTCATTACATAAATACAGCACCAGAACCAAGCTCATTACATAAATACAGCACCAGAACCAAGCTCATTACATAAATACAGCACCAGAACCAAGCTCATTACATAAATACAGCACCAGAACCAAGCACATTATATGAATACAGCACCAGAACCAAGCTCATTACATAAATACAGAACCAGAACCAAGCTCAGTACATAAATACAGCACCAGAACCAAGCTCATTACATGAATACAGCACCAGAACCAAGCTCATTACATGAATACAGCACCAGAACCAAGCTCATTACATAAATACAGAACCAGAACCAAGCTCAGTACATAAATACAGCACCAGAACCAAGCTCATTACATGAATACAGCACCAGAACCAAGCTCATTACATGAATACAGCACCAGAACCAAGCTCATTACATAAATACTGCACCAGAACCAAGCACATTACATAAATACAGCACCAGAACCAAGCTCATTACATAAATACAGCACCAGAACCAAGCTCATTACATAAATACAGAACCAGAACCAAGCTCAGTACATAAATACAGCACCAGAACCAAGCTCATTACATAAATACTGCACCAGAACCAAGCTCATTACATAAATACAGCACCAGAACCAAGCACATTACATAAATACAGCACCAGAACCAAGCTCATTACATAAATACAGCACCAGAACCAAGAACATTACATAAATACAGCACCAGAACCAAGCTCATTACATAAATACAGCACCAGAACCAAGCTCATTACATAAATACAGCACCAGAACCAAGCTCATTACATAAATACAGCACCAGAACCAAGCTCATTACATAAATACAGCACCAGAACCAAGCACATTACATAAATACAGCACCAGAACCAAGCTCGTTACATAAATACAGCACCAGAACCAAGCTCATTACATAAATACAGCACCAGAACCAAGCTCATTACATAAATACAGCACCAGAACCAAGCTCATTACATAGATACAGCACCAGAACCAAGCTCAGTACATAAATACAGCACCAGAACCAAGCTCATTACATAAATACAGCACCAGAACCAAGCTCATTGCATAAATACAGCACCAGAACCAAGCTCATTACATAAATACAGCACCAGAACCAAGCTCATTACATAAATACAGCACCAGAACCAAGATCATTACATAAATACAGCACCAGAACCAAGCTCATTACATAAATACAGAACCAGAACCAAGCACATTACATAAATACAGCACCAGAACCAAGCTCATTACATAAATACAGCACCAGAACCAAGATCATTACATAAATACAGCACCAGAACCAAGCTCATTACATAAATACAGCACCACAACCAAGATCATTACATAAATACAGCACCAGAACCAAGATCATTACATAAATACAGCACCAGAACCAAGCTCATTACATAAATACAGCACCAGAACCGAGCTCATTACATAAATACAGCACCAGAACCAAGCTCATTACATAAATACAGCACCAGAACCAAGCTCATTACATAAATACAGCACCAGAACCAAGCACATTATATAAATACAGCACCAGAACCAAGCTCATTACATAAATACTGCACCAGAACCAAGCTCATTACATAAATACAGAACCAGAACCAAGCTCAGTACATAAATACAGAACCAGAACCAAGCTCAGTACATAAATACAGCACCAGAACCAAGCTCATTACATAAATACTGCACCAGAACCAAGCTCATTACATAAATACAGCACCAGAACCAAGCACATTACATAAATACAGCACCAGAACCAAGCTCATTACATAAATACTGCACCAGAACCAAGTGCATTTCATAAATACTGCACCAGAACCAAGCACATTACATAAATACTGCACCAGAACCAAGTGATTTACAATGAGCAGGACACTGGTACAGTGGGTCAGTATATAGGTGTAATAGTTCGTGACGCCAATTGCAGCTTGCGCAGGTACTGTAGCAGGGCCCTTTAAGATGTTATAACTCACGTACCAGGTGAGGAATGCCAGAGGGGGATAATGTCTCTGTATAGCAGATATGGTAGTGTCAACGGTGTCTCCTACCTTGGTACCGCTGGACGCCTGGATCCTGGCTCACTTGCAATAAATTGAGTGTGGTCAGTAGGAGTAATGGTGGAATGATTGAGATCCAGACAGGAGATATAATCCAACTTGTCTTTACTGAATGGCAGCTTTAAATCCATATAAGTTACAGCAATAGTCTTGGGTCCCAGCAGGTATTGGCAATATGTGGCAGGAATCTATATATATTCTGCTTCTTGTCATATGCCTAAAGAGTCTGGCAGGTATTAGTCTTCTGCTTTGTCTGACTTCTGCTTAGTAATGGGCCTGACTAGCTGAGGAGGAATTTGGCTTCTCCTGGACTCTGGATATGTACTCACAGCTTGGCTCACAGGGGATGCTTCTTCGTGGAGACTGGAGATGGCTGCTCTCCTTGTCAACCAGCTGAGGCTGATGGCTCAAGCTGGGAAGATGGATCCTTGCCTCAGCCGAGGCGGGATCCAGGGTTGGGATCCCTGTTTCTGGGAGCTCCTACTAACACAACCTACCCCAGCAGGGGGTGGCTGGTACCCTGACTACACTTCCTACTCCGCCTAATGAGACAGGACATGGGGACATCCCACTTCTGCTCACACAGGGGAGCCTAGACTGGAATGGACTATTCCAGCCTAGATAAACTAACTAACCAGGTCTGCTTAGATATTGCTGCCACCTGCTGGCGGACAGGGG